>NW_027397064.1:87581372-87677702 GCF_003265705.2 Callorhinus ursinus
AGTTTGTTTTTCAGAGTCCATCGTCTCTCATGGTTCGTCTCCCCCTCTGACTTACTCCCCTTCATTCTTCCCCTCCTGCTAACTTTTTCTTCTTCTTTTTTTTTAACATATATTGCAATATTTGTTTCAGAAGTACAGATCTGTGATTCAACAGTCTTGCACAATTCTCAGCACTCACCACAGCACATACCCTCCCCAATGTCTATCACCCAGCCACCCCACCACTCCAGCACCCTCAGTTTGTTTCCTGAGATTAAGAATTCCTCATATCAGTGAGGTCATATGATACATGTCTTTCTCTGATTGACTTATTTCACTCAGCATAACACCCTCCAGTTCCATCCACGTCGTTGCAAATGGCAAGATCTCATTCCTTTTGATGGCTGCATAATATTCCATTGTGTATATATACCACCTCTTCTTTATCCATTCATCTGTCGATGGGCATCTTGGCTCTTTCCACAGTTTGGCTATTGTGGACATTGCTGCTATAAACATTGGGGTGCACGTACCCCTTTGGACCCCTACATTTGTATCTTTGGGGTAAATACCCAGTAGTGCAATTGCTGGATCATAGGGTAGCTCTATTTTCAACTGTTTGAGGAACCTCCATAGTGTTTTCCAGAGTGGTTGCACCAGCTTGCATTCCCACCAACAGTGTAGGACGGTTCCCCTTTCTCCGCATCCCCGCCAACATCTGTCATTTCCTGCCTTGTTAATTTTAGCCATTCTGACTGGTGTGAGGTGGTATCTCATGGAGGTTTTGATTTGGATTTCCCTGATGCCGAGCGATGTTGAGCACTTTTTCATGTGTCTGTTGGCCATTTGGATGTCTTCTTTGGAAAAATGTCTGTTCATGTCTTCTGCCTATTTCTTGATTGGATTATTTGTTCCTTGGGTGTTGAGTTGGATAAGTTCTTTATAGATTTTGGATACTAGCCCTTTATCTGATATGTCACTTGCAAATATTTTCTCCCATTCTGTCGGTTGTCTTTTGGTTTTGTGGACTGTTTCTTTTGCTGGGCAAAAGCTTTTTATCTTGACGAAATCCCAATAGTTCATTTTTGCCCTTGCTTCCCTTGCTGTTGGCGATGTTTCTAGGAAGAAGTTGCTGTGGCTGAGGTCGAAGAGGTTGCTGCCTGTGTTCTCCTGTAGGATTTTGATGGACTCCTGTCTCACGTTTAGGTCTTTCAACCATTTGGAGTCTATTTTTGTGTGTGGTGTAAGGAAATGGTCCAGTTTCATTCTTCTGCATGTGGCTGTCCAATTTTTCCAACACCATTAGTTGAAGAGACTGTCTTTTTACCACTGGACATTCTTTCCTGCTTTGTCAAAGATGAGTTGACCATAGAGTTGAGGGTCCATTTCTGGGCTCTCTATTCTGTTCCATTGATCTATGTGTCTGTTTTTGTGCCAGTACCATACTGTGTTGATGATGACAGCTTTGTAATAGAGCTGGAAGTCCGGAATTGTGATGCTGCCAGCTTTGCTTTTCTTTTTCAACATTCCTCTGGCTATTCGGGGTCTCTTCTGATTCCATAGAAATTTTAGGATTATTTGTTCCATTTCTTTGAAAAAAGTGGATGGTATTTTGCAGTCAAATGCTCTTCCACTGAGCTATACCCCCTAAAAAAGTGGATGGTATTTTGATGGGGATTGCATTGAATGTGTAGAATGCTCTACATAGCATTGACATCTTCACAATGTTTGTTCTTCCAATCCATGAGCATGGAACGTTTTTCCATTTCTTTGTGCCTTCTTCAATTTCTTTCATGAGTATTCTATAGTTTTCTGAGTACAGATCCTTTGCCTCTTTCGTTATTCCTAGGTATCTTATGGTTTTGGGTGCAATTGTAAATGGGATCGGCTCCTTGATTTGTCTGTCTTCTGTCTTGTTGTTGGTGTGTAGGAATGCCACTGATTTCTGTGCATTGATTTTATATCCTGCTACTTTACTGAATTCCTGGATGAGTTCTAGCAGTTTTGGGATGGAGTCTTTTGGGTTTTGCACATACAGTATCATATCATCTGCAAAGAGTGAGAGTTTGACTTCCTCTTTGCCGATTTGGATGCCTTTGATTTCTTTTTGTTGTCTGATTGCTGTGGCTAGGACTTCTCATACTATGTTGAATAGCAGTGGTGATAGTGGACATCCCTGCCGCGTTCCTGACCGAGAGCTTTTCCTCATTGAGAATGATATTCACTGTAGGTTTTTCATAGATGCTTTTATGGTATTGAGGTATGTACCCTCTATCCCTATACTCTGAAGAGTTTTGATCAAGAAAGGATGCTGTACTTTGTCAAATGTTTTTTCTGCGTCTATTGAGAGGATCATATGATTCTTGTTCTTTCTTTTGTTAATGTGTTGTATGACGTGGATTGATTTGCAGATGTTGAACCAAACTTGCAGCCCAGGAATAAATCGCACTTAGCCACGGTGAATAATCCTTTTAATGTACTGTTGGATCCTATTGGCTAGGATTTTGGTGAGAATTTTTGCATCATGTTCATCAAGGATATTGGTCTGTAATTCTCCTTTTTGATGGGGTCTTTGTCTGGTTTGGGGATCAAGGTAATGGTGGCCTCATAAAATGAGTTTGGAAGTTTTCCTTCCATTTCTATTTTTTGGAACAGTTTCAGGAGAATAGGTATTAATTCTTCTTTAAATGTTTGGTAGAATTCCCCTGGGAAGCCATCTGGCCCTGGGCTTTTTTTTGTTGGGAGATTTTTGATGACTGCTCAATTTCCTTAGTGCTTATAGGTTTCTTCGGGTTTTCTAGTTCTTCCTGGTTCAATTTTGGTAGTTGATACATCTCTAGGAATGCACCCATTTCTTCCAGGTTATCTAATTTGCTGGCATAGAGTTGCTCATAATATGTTCTTATAATTGTTTGTATTTCTTTGGTGTTGGTTGTTATCTCTCCTCTTTCATTCATGATTTTGTTGATTTGGGTCATTTCTCTTTTCTTTTTGATCAGTCTGGGCAGGGGTTTATCCATGTTGTTAATTCTTTCAAAGAACCAGCTCCTAGTTTCGTTGATCTGTTCTCCTGTTCTTTTGGTTTCTAGTTCATTGATTTCTGCTCTGATCTTTATTATTTCTCTTCTCCTGCTGGGTTTAGGCTTTATTTGCTGTTTTTTCTCTAGCTCCTTTAGGTGTAGGTTTAGGTTGTGTATTTGAGACCTTTCTTGTTTCTTGAGAAAGGCTTGTATTGCTATATACTGTCCTCTTAGGACTGCCTTTGCTGTGTCCCAAAGATTTTGAACAGTTGTGTTTTCATTTTCATTGGTTTCCATGAATTTTTTAAATTCTTCTTTAATTTCCTGGTTGACCCCTTCATTCTTTAGTAGGATGCTCTTTAGCCTCCATGTATTTGAGTTCTTTCTGACTTTCCTCTTGTGATTGAGTTCTAGTTTCAAAGCATTGTGGTCTGAAAATATGCAGGGAATAATCCCAATCTTTTGGTACCAGTCGAGACCTGATTTGTGACCTAGGATGTGATCAGTTCTGGAGAATGTTCCATAGGCACTAGAGAAGAATGTGTATTCCGTTGCTTTGGGATGGAATGTTCTGAATATGTCTGTGAAGTCCATTTGGTCCAGTGTGTCATTTAGAGTCTTTATTTCCTTGTTGATTTTTTGCTTAGATGATCTGTCCATTTCAGTCAGGGGGGTGTTAAACTCCCCCACTATTATTGTATTGTTGTCAATGTGTTTCTTTGCTTTTGTTATTAAATGCCTTATATAATCGGCCGCTCCCATGTTAGGGGCATAGATATTTATAATTGTTAGATCTTCTTGTTGGATAGACCCTTTAAGTAAGATATAGTGTCCTTCTCCATCTCTTATTACAGTCTTTGTTTTAAAATCTCATTTGTCTGATATAAGGATTGCCACCCCAGCTTTCTTTTGGTGTCCATTAGCATGGTAAATGGTTTTCCACCCCCTCACTTTCAATGTGGGGGTGTCTTTGGGTCTAAAATGAGTCTCTTGCAGACTGCATATTGGTGGGTCTTGTTTTTTAATCCAATCTGATAGCCTGTGTCTTTTGATTGGGGCATTTAGCCCATTTACATTCAGGGTAACTATTGAAAGATATGAATTTAGTGCCACTGTATTGCCTGTAAGGTGACTGTTACTGTATATTGTCTGTGTTCCTTTCTGATCTATGCTGCTTTTAGGCTCTCTCTTTGCTTAGAGGACCCCTTTCAATATTTCTTGGAGGGCTGGTTTCATGTTTGCAAATTCCTTTAGTTTTTGTTTTTCCTGGAAGCTTTTTATCTCCCCTTCTATTTTCAATGAGAGACTAGCTGGGTATAGTATTCTTGGCTGCATATTTTTCTCGTTTAGTGCTCTGAAGATATCATGCCAGTCCTTTCTGGCCTGCCAGGTCTCTGTGGATAGGTCTGTTGCCAATCTAATGTTTCTACCATTATAGGTTACATATCTCTTCTCCCGAGCTGCTTTCAGGATTTTCTCTTTGTCTCTGAGACTCGTAAGTTTTACTATTAGATGTTGGGGTGTTGACCTAGTTTTATTGATTTTGAGAGGGGTTCTCTGTGCCTCCTGGATTTTGATGCCTGTTTCCTTCCCCATTTAGGGCAGTTCTCTGCAATAATTTGCTCCAATATACCTTCTGCCCCTCTCTCTCTTTCTTCTTCTTCTGGGATCCCAATTATTCCAATGTTGTTTCATCTTATCGTACCACTTATCTCTTGAATTCTGCCCTCGTGATCCTGTAGTTGTTTCTCTCTCTTTTTCTCAGCCTCTTTATTTTCCATCATTTGGTCTTCTATATTGCTGATTCTCTCTTCTGCTTCATTTATCTTAGCAGTTAGTGCCCCCATTTTTGTTTGCACCTCATTAATAGCCTTTTGAATTCTTTTTTTTTTAAAGATTTTATTTATTTATTCATGAGAGACAGAGAGAGAGAGAGAGGGAGAGGCAGAGGGAGAAGCAGGCTCCCAAGGAGCAAGGAGCCCGATCGGGACTCGATCCCAGGACCCTGGCATCATGACCTGAGCTGAAGGCAGATGCTTAACCATCTGATCCACCCAGGCACCCAATAGCCTTTTTGATTTTGACTTGGTTAGATTTTAGTTCTTTTATTTCTCCAGAAAGGGTGTCTCTAATAACTTCCACGCTTTTTTCAAGCCCAGCTAGTATCTTTAAAGTCATCATTCTGAACTCTAAGTCTGACATTGTACTAATGTCCATACTGAGTAGGTCCCTGGCAGAGGGTACTACCTCTTGTTCTTTTTGCTGAGGTGATTTTTTCATCTTGTCATTTTGTCCAGAGGAGAATAGATGAATGAGAGAACAAAATGCTAACAGGTTAACAACGTCCCCAGCAAATATACTCTATACAAATCAGAAAAGACCTGAAACCAGGGGAAAAGAAAGGGAAAGAAAGAGAAAAAAAAAAAGAAAAAAGAAAAAGATAAAAAGAAACAAAAACAGGACTAAACAAAAAAAAACAGAATATGATTAAATATGATCAGACTAGTGTATAGATCAGTGGCACACACTAGATTTTGGGCATATTTTGGTCTGTTAGAAGAAAGTGCCTCCTAATATTTTAAAGGAAGAAAGACTTATATATGTACAAAATAAGGGTTGATACAATGAAGGGATGGAAGATGACTGTAAAGATGAAAATTATAAAAGATTTTATAAAAGGAACTGGTAAGATAAGAAGTTGTTTAAAAAAAGAAAGAAGAAAGTTAAAATACAAAGAAGAAAAAGAATAAAGAAAAGGGAGAGAATGTGATCAGGCAGGAGAGTAGAACAAAGCCATACACTAGTGATTTAGGGTATATTTTGATCTGTTAGAAGAAACTGTATCTCAAAATTTTATAGAGAGAACAACTTATATATATATATATATATGCCAAAAATAAGGGTAACTACTATGAAGGGATAAAATATGACTCTAAAAAATGAAAAATAAAAAAAAATTTAGAGGGATTGATAAGATGTTGGTTGAAAAAGGGAAAAGGAAAATTCAAAAAAAGAAAAAAAAAGTTAAAAAAATCAACTTTGAAAAACTAATGAATCATGGTAAAAAAGCCATGAGTTCTATGTGCAGTATTCCCCTAGCGCTGGAGTTCTCCTGTTCTCCTTGATCGGTAAACTTGGTCTTGGCTTGCTGGCTGTCCGTGATGATCTTCTGGGGGAGGGGCCTGTTGCCGTGGTTCCCAAATGTCTTTGCCGGAGGCGGAATTGCCCCGCCCTTGTCGGTCTCGGCTAAGCAATCTGCTCAGGTTTGCTCTCCGGTGCTTTTGTTCCCTCCAAGCTCTCGATACAGCTTTGGAGGACCAGAGTGAAAATGGTGGCCTCCCAATCTCCACCCGGAGGAGCTGAGAATTCGGGGCCCCGTTCCTCAGTGCGCCCCCAGAGAAAAGCAGTCACTCCCGTGTCCCCGGTCTCCAGCCGCATTCCGTGCTCACCTGGCCTGTGACGGAGCGTTTCTATCTCTGGCATGTGACCCCGTGTGGAGTCTCCAAACCCAGCAGATCCCTGCCATGTGCTCCCGCGCCACTCCTCCCAGGGGAGGAATGGGAGTCTCCCCGGCTCTGCCACTTGTTGGGTCCCTGCTGGAGGAGCCGTGGCCCGACTGGGCCGCAGATCACAGTTTATGGCAACCCCGAGCTGAGAGCCCGCGCCTCGGCTCTATCTCCATAGCCAGCTTCCCCGCTCCGATACCTGGGAGCTCTGCTGCACTCAGGCACCCCCGGTCTTTCTGTGACCCCGAGGGTCCTGAGACCACACTGTCCCGGGAGGTTTCCACCCCCCGCTTAGCCACTGGAGCGACGTCCCTCCGCCGAGCCAACTTCTAAAAGGTCCGATTTTGTGCTCCGCGGCTCTATCACTTGCCAGAAGCGGCCGACGGAGGCCCCCTCCCCCGCCGTCTCTCCTCCCGAATATCGCCTCGGATTCACTTCTCCGCACGTCCTACCTTCCAGAAAGTGGTCGCTTCTCTGTTCAGAGAGTTGTTGCTACTCTCTTCTTCGGTCTCCTGTTGAGTTCGTAGGTGTTCAGAATGGTTTGATCCCTATCCAGCTGAATTCCTGAGACCAGACAAAACCCAGGTCTCCTGCTCCTCCGCCATCTTGCTCCCTTATCCCTTCTACCTCATTTTAACAGTCCATCTATAACAATGAATGCACAATGAAAACTTTTGAAGATACTTTGCCAATATTATGAGTATCTGATACTAATATTAGAATTACTTGATGTATTATTTGATTTCACTTCTTACTGAACTATAGCTAAATATGAAGCATATATATAACCTTGATTTTCTGGCACAGTCACCATTTCAAATACTGTACCATTTGTCAGATGTCAGTTGGACCATGAGCCTTTATTTGGGGTTATAACATATGAATACCATAACAAATACTAAAAATGTAATTAAAAATCAGTACCTATTTTGTTCCATTTACTTATTCACTTATTTATTTTTGAAGCATAGTCAAGATACAATATTTTATTACTTTCAGGTGTACAACATAGTAGTTCAACATTTATATTTAAATACACTAAGACTAAACCTTGAAATAACTCTATAAGGTACGTGTAATTATATCCATTGAATATACGAGGAAATGAAGATATAAAAATGTTAACTAACATGTCTGAGAGAGCACACCTAGAAAACACTGGCAATCAAACTTGATTTTAGGTTTCTATGACAGCAAACCTATGCTTTCTGCTCAATGACACATACTTTATGCAAACTGGATTTTACAGCATGTCAATAATAACACTGAGTTTTAAAATAAAGTTTATTTTATCAAAACTTGGTGACTATAATAGACAGATAAGTGTTAGATAATTAAGAAATCCCAAGTCCTTTTTTTACTAATCCCTGCACACATGTGGGACTTGTTTTATGTTCTACAATATTATATGGTTGGTTTATTAAAACATTGTTCAAATACCACAATTATTGTCATAATTTTAGCTAATTTTAAATTACTTTGTCTACTTTTGATAATCTTCATTTACACTGGTATATAGGAAATTATTGCCACATTTTCGGATAAAGTTACAGGCATTCTTTCAGCTTGTCCAATGGTGCCGGAAACATAAAGTGTTTTTTTGGGTATGTTTTGTTTTGTTTTGTTTTTTGGAGTGTTTTTGTTGTTGTTTTGTTGTTTTGCTTCTGGGAAAAATTCATATCGCTTTGCCTTTCTGCACTGGCACTTTTGATTGTATATTTTAAGAACACGAGTAGTAAGCTGCATTGGAAAATTAATTGATCAATCTTTGTACAATAAAACATAAGGCCACATTTTTGGATGTTTACTAGTTACAAAAAAATGTTAATGGTACATAATTGCGTTTTGCCTTATGGCACATTTCAGGCTCTTAAATGAGGAAAGATCACTCTAAGAGCATTCCACACTCCGGAGGGGCCATTTCTTCTTAAAAGGAAGTTTGATGCACAAGTTTTTTCTTCTAAAAGGATTTCACCAGAAAATACAGTGTACTGAGATGGGCAAAATAGGGCTTTTTGCACCCTCTCTATACATCATTAATGTCAGCTGTTTAAAAATGGATGTCTCTGAGCCAGTTTGCTGCATGTTTTATGGCTGCAAAAGTGTCTAGTGTGGATATAAGTCAGAAGATGATTTGCTCCTGACACCAGATGCTGGGTTTTGCAGGGAGAGAATAATGAAGGGAAGCTCCTGCATAGATTCTGTTCATTAGGGTTTCCGTTTTAATCAGGTCCCAGTTCGGAACGTTCTGACAAGGCGGTGCCATTGCTGTCCGGATCCCAGGATGATCACGGTGGATGGACAGTGAGCACTGCTCCTCACCAGTGTTTGGGCTGCTGGTTTTGGCTTACAGTTTGCTAAAGCAGTGTTTATTTTTATATTAGAATATGAGAAGGGTGGAAGAGTTCATCCAGTGATTTGCCTTAGGAGATTAATTCAGTAGGAGGAGAACTCTTACAAAGTTTTCCTGTCACTTGTCAACGCATCTATTAGCCAGAAGGGAGAATTAATTGATACATTTGAAAGTGAATACATTCAGCTTCTTTAGTCTGAAGACTTTTATAAAAAGAGCTCTGAAAAGACCCAGAGATTTCTGATTTGAAAGCCAGTAATATGATGATGGGGGAAGCCGTGAGATCAACTACAACAACTAGTGGGGATTAAGGACAGCAATCACTCACAGCTAGAAATTCGCATACAGCTAAGAAGCAGTTATTTCTTTTTAATACACTGCAGTCCGAACGTTCTGTTCAACACTTTAAGACTTACCTGCTTTTTGAGGGAGGTCAGTCCTGATTACCTGAAGAACTGATCATTCCTCTCAGCTTCCCTCTCCCTGAATAGGAAAATCCAATCATCCTATTCAGCTTGAGACTCTGACTCCACTAAGTTATAAACTTTATGCTGTCGTCTTCCATCAGATCTATCTAAATAGCTTACCAAAGTATAAATTATTACGTGCCCATGCTTCCTTTATGTTTTTCTGTCTGTTTCTGCTATTGTTGTTTGTTAGGCGGAAGTTGTCACACACCTATTCCTCCCTTTCTTAGATACTTTATTAGTGAACTTGATTTAAAAAGGTACTAGCCACAAAAAGAATATCAAAGTAATAGCAGATGTAAATATAAGAGCTAAAACTATAAAACTCTTAGAAGAAAATATATGAGTAAATCGTTGTAACCTTATGTTAGGCAATTATTTCTTCGATATGACACTAAAAACAAAAATGACAAAGATAAATTAGATGTTAATACAATTAAAAACTGTTGTGCTACAATTGATACCATTAAAAAAAGTGAAAAGGCAATCTAAAGAATGGGAGAAAATATTTGTAAATCATATGTTTGCTGAGGAACTTGTATTCAGAATATGCAAATAGTTCTTTAACTCAGTAATAAAAAGATGGATGACCCCTTTAAAAAAGTAGGTTATGTATCTGAATAGCTATTTCTCCAAGGATGTACAAATAGCCAATAAACACATGAAAATATGTGAAAACATGTTTAGCACAATTAGTCAAAATTGCCAGTCAAAACCACAATGTTATACAACTCTATAAGGATGGCTGTAATAAAAGAGACAGATAAGAATAAGTGTTAGCCAAAGGGTGGAGGAGCTGGAACATTCACACGTTGCTGATAAGAATGTAAAAGGTGCAACCACATTAGAAAACAGTTTGGCAGTTGTTCAAAATGTTAAACACAGAATTACTATATGGCCTAGAGATTTCACTTCTAGGTATATACTCAGAAGAAAAAAAAAAAAAAACATGTTCACACACGCACACACAGAGGTGTACATAATTGTTCATAACAGTGTTACTTATAATAGCCCAAAATTGAAAACAATCCCACTGTCCCTCAAGTAATGAGTGCATAAACAAGTGTGGTATACAGTTACAACAAAATATTACTCAGCAATAAAAAGGAATGAAGCACTGGTGTATGGTATGACATAGTTAAACCTTGAAAACATTATTCAACATGAAAAAAAAGCCAGTTACAAAGACTACATATTATTTAATTTCATTTATATGAAACATCAAGAAGAGACTAAATTATAGAGCCAGAAACTAAATTAGTGGTTATCCAGGCTTGGCACAGGAAAGGTGTTTGCATAGGGAATGACTCTTAATGAATAAATGATCTCTATTGGGGATGATGAAAATGTTAAAAAGTTAAATTGTGGTGATGGTTGCACAAGTTGGAGATTATACTAAAAACTACTGCATTACACATTTTTAATGAGTGAGTTTTGTGGAATATGAATTATATTTCAACGATGCTGTTTTTAAAAAGGGTGCTAGCAACAACAGAGTATATTGACTTTTAATGGCTTCTTATAAATAACTGGAAGTGTATGAATCAACCTACATCATTTGGTTGCAATTCAGTGTTGGGTCACAACATCAGTTTAGTTTAGCAACACTACTAGCATCTTTTTAAACATGAAACAGCCTAGAATAAACTGGAATGGAATGGACTATGGAAGGGAAGGGAAGGGAAAGAAACAAGCAGAATAGATTAGTGGGCTTATGTATAGCAAATTATATTTTACTGTGGCTGGTAATCAAAGAATGTGTGAAAAACACTGACTTACATATTCAGTACTAACTTGCTGCCACTTCCTCTCCCTGCTGAGCCAAGTAGACGAAATTATTTCATCTTCACAGAAACTATCAGACTTGAGTTTAAATGACCATTTACCCTTCACATTTGCTCTTTGTCATCAGTGAATGGGATTCCATCTTTCTAAAACACTAGAGGATTTTGGGGGAGAAAACACTATACAGGACTGTTCCCAGAGAAAACAACCTGGATTTCGGCCCATGTTTAAATGAGTGGCAACAATACTTAGACTATAACCTCTGAAAGGAAACTTAATTGTCCTTATTTTGGTTTGTCTGTTATTCTGTTTGGCTTTGGTGTTCCTTCAAGTGTGAAACCTTTGTAACCAAAATGATACAGATTTATATTTGGCTGTATCATTATTGCCTACTGCATAGCCCGTGTGAAATTGTTAAACAACAGTCCACTATATCTGACCAGTGATTTATTCCAATATGGAAGTGTCCTCTATCAAAAGAAGTAGGATGAGATGATCTCTTTGCCAGGGAGCACCTAGCCAGCAAAGGAAACAAAAATTAAATCAAAGAAGTTACTCCAGTGAGAGGTATCCAGCATCACAGCCCTAAACAGCTATCTCATTAATTCATAAAGCAGGCAGGGTTTTATAGAGCATATTTAAAGGGGGAGAAAAATATTCACCAGAAATCTGTTAATGACAAGATCTTACATAAGATTAGACTTTGCACAAGGGCATAAGCAAAGTCCAAAATCTCTCTGGAACTGGTTGTAAAGCTCTCAAGCAAAACCCAGATGCTTCATTAGCTCCAGATGGTGTCAAGGAGGAGTCAGCCGGAAACAAATACAAGAAACCTGAATTCCATGAGTTGAAACCAGGGCAGGCGAGATATTCACAGACTGTCTCAACTTTGTCACTCCAAATCACCATTGTCTCATTAAAAAAAAAAAAGTAGAGAGAGGAAAAAGAAAAAAAAGAATAGACTAACATCACAATCCAAAGCAGATTCTTTGTGTCTATTTCAGCATATTAACTTTATTTTTTCAAATAATAGGCAATTTAGACTAATGAAAGTTCAGTTACTCACAAAACTACTTTTTTTCTGCATTAGAAAGCCCTAAACAGAAAAAAATAAAATTCCTCCCCCACCACCTCCAAAATGTTATTTGGCATCTCTGGATCACATGGCTCTTCAGACTATCACTATGAATATAAAATTAAAAGTCAAGTAATTTGCCTGTCTTTTATTTTTTATTAAAGATTTTATTTATTTATTTGAGAGAGAATGAGAGAGAGAAAGCATGAGAAGAGGGAGGGTGAAAGGGAGAAGCAGGCTCCCCGCTGAGCGGGGAGCCCGATGTGGGACTCGATCCTGGGACTCCAGGATCATGACCTGAGCCGAAGGCAGTGGCTTAACCAACTGAGCCACCCAGGTGCCCTATTTGCCTATCTTTTAAAGGCTATCTTTATAAAGCTTTTTTTTTTTCCCCCCCTTAGATGTTCTACTAAAACTGGCACGGATCCTTGAAATAAAGAACTTTTTCCTGGCTTTCCTGTGGCCAGTCCATATTGCTCTATTCCTCCTAAGGTCAGAACAGAGCAACACCTGCTACCAACAAAAATCTTAGTTGTGACACAATAAAACGAAATCTTTTCAATCAACAGCTTGATGCTTCTCTTTTAAAGATTTTATTTATTTATTTGAGAGAGACAGAGAGGGAGAGAATAGAGGGAGAGTGGCCCAGCAGAGAAGCTGACAAGGGGCTCTATCTCAGGACACTGGGATCACAACTTAAGCCAAAGGCAGCCACTTAACCGACTGAGCCACCCAGGAACCCCAGCTTGGTGCTTTCCATTAGCCCATCTCTGCTGTTTCATGCAGCCTCTGAAGTGCTGGACAACCACATGAGACCAGACAGATCTGAGTTCAATTTTTAATTCTTCTGTTCATCATTCATATAACTTCAAGCAGTCCCTCAAATCCTCTGTTCCCTCATCTGCACAATGAAAACAATACCACCTGATAGGTTTTGTAGAATCATCATAGAGTGTTAAAATATGATAATTTAGGTAAATCTCAATATTCAATGAATTTCAATTGAATTTGTTCCTTGGGAGTAACAGGTTTTTTAGTCTATGTCTTTGTATCTTGCTGATTTTTTCCTCTTGTTACCTTTTTCCTCTCAGATCTGATTGTGCTTTTTCCTCAACCATGGACATAAAGTACTTTTACTTTTCTCTCCGATATAACAGAAAGTATGCAAAAATTGAATTAAAACCAAACACAAAAAATCAGCTCTTCAAACTAAGATATACAGAAAGAGAAAAAAAGTGTGTATTGCTGCTCCAAAACTCTGGTTGTTGCATCAGCCTAGGCTAGAGTTTCTAAAACTTCAGCATGCTATTGACATTTTAGGCTGGATGATTTGTTGTGTGGGGGACTGCCCTGTATATTACAGAATGTTTAGCAACATTCCTGGTCTCTTTCCACTGCATGCAAGTAGAACGTCCTCTCTCCCTTATATGACAATCAGCTTACCTATTGCCTGAGTTTACAGCCCGGAATCTCCCAACAACAGGGCAAAGAGAAGATCTCAAGCAGAGCCCGCTGGAATTCATGAGTTGAGGAGATGGAGATGAGATTCCAGGGAGACCAAGGCATTTAGAGTTTGCGGAACAGAACATCTGAGAATAGAGACCCACACAGAGCAGGAGAATACATGGAAGTCTGAGTGTTAATCAAGTCAGTGAGCTCAAGAGATCAGAGTTCTGAGAAAAAGCCACGGAACAGCAGATAGAAGAGAGCAGGCAGAGTGGGACCACAGTCACTTGAGAGCCAATCAAAGATGTAGATCAGAAAACCAGCAAAGAAAAGTCTAGGGTTTTTTTGTTTGTGTGTTTGTTTGTTTTAATGGAAAAGTAGGGCAAGCCAGGATCTAGGCAAGTAGCTGAAGCAAGAGCATTGAGACACAAACTGCAAGGAACTGCATGATAATTAGACTCTCATTTGAAACTTAGAAGGAGTCAGATTTCTTCCCACTATTCTAGAGGTAATCTGAGAGCCTGTAGTGGGAGTAAATGAATAGGCTGATGGGCGGTAAGCCCCTGAAGACTATGGTAGATCCTCACACTTAGCCAATCACTGGTCTATAGAACTAGGGGATGATTGGGATACATGGTGTTTCCACATTGTACATAACGGAGTGATAAATATTAAAGGGATCAAGCCAGCCCTTAGATCTTTTTCTCATTAGCATGCACGAACCTCAAGTTTTTTTGGTGAATCTCTGGAATTTCTTTTTGTTTGCTTGTTTGTTTGTTTTTTGTAGACCTGGAACTTCACTTTGCTGCCCTGTCTGGTTATGTAAGTGTTCCTGTCAAGATGTCTTGCCTCCTTAACTGATTTCTGTGTCCCTTAAGGTCAGCAATTTCATCTTCTTTGCATTTCCCAAGCTGCCTTGAAAAATGCTAAGTATTTAGAAGATGCTCTGCTAACCTGTCTAGAATGAATAATGAATATCACTACTCTCCAAGTGTGACCATCTGTTTTAGAAAATGACATGAG
Organism: Callorhinus ursinus; assembly: GCF_003265705.2. Taxonomy (NCBI): domain Eukaryota; kingdom Metazoa; phylum Chordata; class Mammalia; order Carnivora; family Otariidae; genus Callorhinus; species Callorhinus ursinus. The sequence continues at coordinate 87,596,027 of NW_027397064.1, forward strand.
AGAATTGAAGGGTTTGGGAACACATTTGATGGCATTGTGGGTGTGGGGGGTCATTGTTATGACACTAGAAATGATATTAAGTTGGTCACCTGGGTCTAGTTTATTATGTAAATCTTAATGAATATAAAATGATATTAAATTGAACAATGAATTTAAATAAGGAGATTTAATGAGAAATTTCCAACTGCATATTTCATCTGGGCCACTGTTTCCCAAACTTTGTATTGAGATACTCAAATGTACTGAGAAGATAGATGAACCATAACATTCTAGACTTTTCCAAGCAACTTAGCCTTTTTAAGATGACACAAAATAACCTGTGAGTCAATAACAAAACATAAAACAAAGGTGGAAGATGTGTATGGGGGTGGAGGAAGAGCAAGGGGTATGTGCTTGCATATGTATGTGCAGACACTGAAGTCCTTTATGATTTCACATATATTTAGGAATTAAATCTACTTCCCTAGTAACTGTTCAAAAAGCTTCCGAGAGTAATGTATATGTTTTCTTAGGCAAACACAAAATACATGTGCTCGAGTCTATCTTATATGTAACTTGTCTTGTAATTAGGGCATATGTTGCAAATGGTTGGGGGTAAAAACTGACGTGGAGCTAGAAATTTTAAGGTTTTCCCGCAAGGAGGTAAAAGTAATGTGAAGGTCAAACAGGGTCATTCTCACTAGATAAAAGTTTCAATGTGAGTCATGGCTCTGAAAAACCAGGCAAAACTAATTAAAACCGTAAAGTTGATCCAACAACTAGATTAAAGAGGTTTCATTGAGTAAAACTACCTTTTAACAATAGCAACAAAGTCCACAAATTTCCTTATGGTTTACCTCTCTTCCTCTTCTAAAAATGTTGCTTTTTAAAATTACTTATGTGTTAAAAAAGGAATTTAAAATGTATGTAGAATGTATGGAAATGTGAAAAAAAATTTATTAGGAAATATAAAATTATCATATGGTACATATGCTATGATCAAATGATATGAAATTTTATAGACAAATGAACAAAATATTGAAGATATAAGAACTTTAAAGTAGTTTATGCCAGTTGATAAAATTATAGGTCACTTAAAATGTGCTTAAGTATGTTAGGTTGTAGTTTTGCCTTTTTAAAAAATTAAAAAGTAAATGTTAAAAAAAAAAGGTAGATCACTACCTTTTCTAACCAGAGACCATTACAGTTTTCATTCCCAACACTAACACATGAATCAAAGAGAATGTCCATCACACATCTTTAGTGCCACTGCTTTATCTTTTTATTTGCTTACATCAAAGGCAGAAGATCCATTTTAAATTATGTCATGCCCTTTGATAAATACATTTAATTTATATGGGACATTTAACTCATAACTCTTGATTTTTTTTTTTACCAAAGGAAGTAGCTGATAATAAAAAATGTTCCATTTTCATAGTACAAGCTCCATGAATTTGAGCTTGTTGATACATTTAAGTGCAATGACATTAATTACACTGGCAAAAGCTCCAGAAGTGCACTTTCTTATATAGCAAAATGCCTTTTAAATGAAACATTTTCAAACCTGGCAGGAAAAGTTGGGGGGAAAGGAGAATTAAGCTTTATTGTTACTTCTAAGCATTATAAATATTAAACCCTCTTATGTTATAAATTGTAGATTCTTAAATATGAATTACCAGTTTCAAGGTAAATATGAAAATAATTTTACTTGGTGATATGGCCCAAAGTGATGTGTGTGTAACTATAACTTCTGGTATGATTTTAGAATTAAATTTTGGTTTGAGAGGTTAAAAACATCTTTATGAATTTTTTCAACTTCACTTAAGATTTCCTCATTTTCTTAATAAAAGAGAGTGTATATTTCATCACTGTGGCTATGATTTAGGACATAGTAATTCTTGATCTTTGATAAAGAAACTCTTGTCAAAGAATGAGTAGAAAGCTTGTCACAAAACTATAAACTTATGAAAATGCTAACTCATATAATGAGGACAGTTTTAGTTCAGAGGAGTAAATTAACTAATGTGTTTATACCTCTCACTTTCTCCTAATCTACCCATACAAAGGGGAAGGTCAATTAGGCTTCTATCAGCATTCAAAAAGAGCAAACAAAACAAAACAAAATGATGACAACAACAACAAAACAGTTCACAAATTTTGTTGGGTAAATAAGAGTTAAAGATTAGAATTTATCGGGGCGCCTGGGTGGCTCAGATGGTTAAGCGTCTGCCTTCGGCTCAGGTCATGGTCCCAACGTCCTGGGATGGAGCCCCGCATCGGGCTCTCTTCTCCACGGGAAGCCTGCTTCTTCCTCTCTCATTCCTCCTGCTTGTGTTCCCTCTCTCGCTGTGTCTCTCTCTGTCAAATAAATAAATACAATCCTAAAAAAAAAAAAAGAATTAAAAAAAGATTAGAATTTATCTACAGAAATACATATCCCCTTCTTCCCAACACTATCAAGCATGGCTCTGTCCTCTACTTCCTGAGCTGGTTAAGGAATTACCATGCACTCCTGAGCCCAACCTACCTCTGCAGCAGTGAGGTTTTTGACACAACTCTGTGGAGAAACCATGGTTCTTTTTGAAGCTTCAACATTTACAAGCAATATGTCCTAGAACAATTTACCTCAACTCTCTTAGATTCAGGATCTTCTTTCATAAAGTGAAGATTAGTATCTATTTCTTCAGGATGTTTTAAATATTAAGAAATAATTTTTAAGTAGGTAATCAATCAAATTTATTTGAATACTTACCTCTTCTTCATCCTTAATATTCAAACGGGAAACACAGCCTGCGCTCTAACTTAAACAAATGTCTCTCACATCTAAAACCTCCTTTTATTGCCCAACTTTGTCTCATCATCTTCCATCTCTTCCTCATTCTATTCATCTTCTACACTATTGCTAGTGTTCTCTCTCTCTCAAAATCTATCTGGTCATGCCACTCCTATGTTTAATTATATTCTGCCAGTTCCTCATTGTTTACATTCTAAAATTCAAACTCTGTATGTCATTCAGAACTGGTTTCTGTCTGGACTCATCCTACATAGTGGGTCTTATTCTGGCCACACCAGAGTTAGTGTTCAGCAAACACTCACATATTTATCAAACCAAGAAACAGACTCTTAACCCTAAGGAACACATTGGTGGTTACCAGAGGGGAGGTGGGTGGGGGATGGGTGAAATAGGTGATGAGGACTAAGGAGTACACCTGTGATGAGCACCAGCTGTTGTATGGAAGGGTTGTACATCTGAAACTAATAATACACTATATGTTAATTAACTGAAATTTAATAAAAACTTTTAAAAATTATTATTTCATCTAAAAAAAATCCCTCTACTGGAAATACTATTTCCCAGTGGCTCATTCTTCATGCCCCAGATCAAAAGTCATCTCTGGGGAAGCCTTCCTCATTTGTGCTTCTATAGTATATATTTCTAGCATAAAAATTTTCATGATATATTTTGAATTTATAAAACATTTCCTCTAAATTGTGTGCTACCTGAAGTCTAATAGCCCCTGACTCTAGAGAGTGAATAGAAAATATCAATATAAATAATTTTTAGTTAATTTTAGTTATAAATATACTTGATAAAAGAAGAGAAAGGGTTTTTTTTTGTATTCTCTGTCCAAATGAAATAACCCCAAAATTAATAGAAAGGTAAATTACAACAAAAAGATATAAAAGTGCAATTTTAACCATTTTTAAATACTTAACACTTGTTAAAATTAATATTAGATAAAAATATAAACTGAAATTACAAGTATTTAAAAATAACGGAAATTATCACACTCAAAATATATAGCGATTTTATTGTAATTAACAATTGTATTTCTTAATGCAACTCTCTATTGTTTGTCTTCTGAAATTCTGAAGCAGAAGTTCCTGACTGAGTCCCAGCCATCTCTCTTTGAACAACATCCAGGTTGTTCAAGGAACATACACTGAAAAAATTAAATCCCTGACAATCAGCTAATCTGTACTTAGAGGAAAATTGGTTGTCTTGGCATCGTTATTTTTTTACATGATGAAAAATTATGCTTTCAGATTAATACATTTCATAAAATACACACAAGATAAAAATCAAAGAAAAAATATAAAAAAGAAGCAAAGATAAAAGATTAAGAAAACAGAAAATAAAATGTATAAAAATTAATAAATAAAATAAGTTCCAGTGCTTCCAAAGGATTAATGAAACCAACACGGCTGACAAATTTGTTTAAGGAAAAATTAGAAAATGAATATATGATGGCACTCAGTGTGAACAATGAATGAGGTTAAGTTATCCTAAAAAGAATCCTTGATATAATTTCATAATGATTAATTTGAAAATCTAAAATTTAACTAAATTTTAAAATTTATATTATTATTATAATTTACTCAAAAAGCTAAGCTGACAATCATAGAAAGAAAAGCAAAAAAGGAATGAGAGAAGTGAGCGGAGGGGAAGACAGTAAGAAGAAACAGAAAGAGAAGGAAGAGAAAACACACAACATACAAAGCACACAGAACATACTTTGTCTCGGAAGAACATAAAAGCATTATTATTATTTTACTTCAAATTACCTTCCTATGGAAAAAGCATAAATTTATCTTTGGATATTGTTTTTGAAAAAGAAGAAAATGGTAAGTTTGAATGAAATCAGGTTATCACACTTATTCTGACCACCTACAAGATTTCAGAATCCCCCAAAGCCTCAGGAATAAGCAACAAAACACAAAGGACTAGTATCCTGGTAAAGGTTTCTTCCTAGAAGACAATGAGACACTTTTGAGCACTGGAATTCACGGGTGAAAACTGGAAAAGAGAAAAGTAGTTTCCTGTGGGAAAAGGTAGCCCTCTGCCATACTCTAAAAATGTCTTATTCTTCGTTGGGTGAAATTTTCTACAGTAAGACAAAGGATCTCAAGAGAGAGAACGGAAGCTCAACATAGAAGCCTGATCATGTCTGCTATCACCTCAGGGCTCAGGTGTTTCAAGCCTACATGCAGAAGGAAATTGATCCAAGCGACAATAAGGAAGTCAACTTACCAGCAACACTGGATCACTATCATGAGATACTTCAAGATGATCATGCTCCTGGTCCAGTATTGCCCTAGAACAGGTCCTCCTATGTCATGAGTCCTCTTCTCACTGTGTATGATCACCCTTCTTCTCTAACAGTACTTCATGATCTCAAGATAGGCCTTAAAATCCATCCCACTGGTTTCAAATTGGCTCTATTCTCAACCTTTTGATGGAGTCCAGTCTCATTACTGCCTATTGTCATATTTGTCAGAATCAGATTACTAACATGTTTCAACTTTAAACTTACACAGTGTTCTGTGTCAATTATACCTCAATAAGGGTGGAGAAAGAATCAAATAAATATTTGTCTTCATGTTAATGCATTAAAGAAAGAAATATGACTGTATAATAGATGTTAAAAAGGCATTTTGTAAAATACAGCAAATATTCCTGATAAAATTGGCAAGGAAGTTGAAATAAATGGAAAATTTCCAAATGTTATGAGACACATTTATCCGAAATCATTATCAAATATCATTTTGTTATTCAAGTATAAAGACATTTCCAGTACATCAAAAATAAGACAGTTGTATCTGCTTCAACAATATTAGAGACTCTAGCAGGTCTAGATAAATAAATAAATAAAAAACAGAACTATGCATATATGATCACTTAATATATGATAAAGGTGACTCAATAATCAGCCTGGAAGGGATTTTTCTTCAATAAATTGTTAACAAACAATTATTTGTGTGTGTGTATAGCTAGACCATCTCCCTAGGCACATACATAAGCAAGAATTTCAAATAGATATAATACATAAATATCTAAAATAAAAAAGATATTAATTAGAAGAAAACACATGACTTTAAAAGATTCTTATGAGGACAACAAACCTGAGCAAGACCCAAAATCAAGGAGAAATTTAAAAACTAGTCACATTTGGGGCGCCTGGGTAGCTCAGTCGTTAAGCATCTGCCTTCGGCTCAGGTCATGATCCCAGGGTTCTGGGATCAAGCCCCACATCAGGCTCCCTGCTCAGTGAGAGGCCTGTTTCTCCTCCCTCTTCTGCTTGTGTTCTCTCTTTCACTGTGTCTCTGTCAAATAAAGCAATAAAATCTTTAAAAATAAATAAATAAAAAATAAAAACTAGCCACATTTTTAATAATCCATATGATACAAATTATCTATACCTAAAGTTCACAAACTATAGACAGAAACAAAATATTTGGAGCGTATATGACAATCTCCTTGATCCTTAGTCATGTAGGGCCTTGCTTTACTGAAAAGAAAATGTCAAGCTTTGCTTAGAAAAGGTAGTGAAGGCTACTGACAGAATTCTCATAAGACAAGAATTTTAAATGACCAAGAAACACATGAAACTCCCCATTTGCTAAATAAACATAAATTAAGCATTTTTGCAAACCACTCAAGTTTGCAAAAACTTTAAAAAAAATGATATCCAGTGCAGAGACACTTGGGAAAAAGTTCTCTCCTACACTGTTTCATAGACTGTAATTGATGTAAACTTTTTGGAGGTTAACCTGGCAATGTCCTCTAAAATGTGCTCATGCTCTCATGCTAGAATCCCAAATAAAGGAGGTATAAATGCAGAGCTCAAATAGTATTGCAGAAATAAGCAGACTTGTCCATCAGAGGAATACAAGCTTGTATCAAAAACACAACCACAAGTACAAGGATCCTTAAAACACACATAGATCAATTTACCATCAACTGAAAATAAAACTGCTGACTCTTTATATATTTTGGCCAAAAAACACATAGTTTAATTTTCACTCCCTTGATGGGAAAAAAAAAAATTATCATTAGCTTTATCACTAATAAAGGGAAGAACAGCACAGGAGCTAAGCAAGGAAACAGACACCAAATTACAAAGTCGTAACCATAGAAAGAGGATATAATATTTTAATTTGCAAATGGAAGTGGGCAACAGTATGAGACCAACCAAAGGGTAGCTACTGGTAAAAAATTAGAAGAGAATCAGAAAAGGCAATATTGACAACAGTAATAAAAAAAGAGGTTTTTAGTTTCTCATAAACTTTCACATGTTAAGAACATCTAGATTATTAGTGATCAGTATCCCCCCCACCCCTCATCACTGTTCAGTGTAGATTAATCCATGGTAGTAGATCCCCACGGCTTTGCTTGATAGCCAGAACTGCTTCAGACAGAGAGGTGGCTGGACACGTGTGGAACAGTCCTGAGTGAACATATTTACACTCTATCATAGAATTTATTTTAAAATAAGGTTTTTTGGTTACATTTGCTGTCTTGTTTTAGACTTTCAGATTTTAAAAGGTCAGCCAGGATACATTATAGAGCAGGAAAAAAAAAATCTGCTATATTTTTACAGTAAAATCTGAGACATTAAATGCATTTCATGTTTTTGACATGCTGCTTCAAGCCACAACTCCCTGCTTCTTTGGAGTAAGCTGTACCCTCATATCTTTCTGCTTCCAGGAGTATTTTGGTGGGTAGGTGTGAAAACATCCATTTAGATGGCCACTCACAACATGAGAAACATTGCAGTGCTTTACATCTATTGCGTATCAGCTTCTCAATTAAGGAACTCTGAAGTGTGCCGCCCATTCCATTTCACCGCTACACACTCTCTGTACTCATCTTTCTTGAAACGCCGCATTTGTCAGGAACACGTATGACTTTTCTTTCACTTGTATTCGTCTCGAAGGCGTCCTCCTGCTCCCTCCCCTACATAGATTGCCTTTCCACTGCTCTCTGGCAGGAGCCATTTTCTTCAGGCCCATCTCATCATGCATACAGTCTGACCGAGCAATTCGTGGTGCTACAGCTTCCCTCACCTTGCCCATCTGCTGCTCCACTCTGGTCTCCTCTTGCCTCACACAACGAGTCTGCTCTACCCTTTAAAGTCCAATTTAAATCACCTCTCTCCTTAAAATGTCCTCAGCAACCATGCCAGCTCACAAAATTATACTGTATTTTGAAGCCATGGAATCCTCAATTAGCACCAATTTAATCTTCAATTTTTATTTTCTCCGGCATTATAACTCTTCCTTTGACTAAACTGACTAAGATACAGCCCATGGTTATAACTTCTTTGTAATATTTCTTGAGTCGTTCCATGTTACACTCAATTACCCTTCAATATTTCCCATGTAAGCTTACCAAAATCTTTATTATTGAACAGTTGATATTCTAGCCAAATGTGCACTTTAGAAGCAGCAATATTTACAGTGAGAATTTCACTCTGTTAGAGATATTGTAATAATGTTTCTCTGCATTGATCATCACCTTCCATTTTTCATACTGGTCAATGAAAAAAAAATGTGTTGCTTGAAAGGAAAACAACCACAAACTTCAAACAACAGATGTTAACCATGTACAGGTGGCTGAATAGCTCATGGGATGGCTGATTGGATTTGAGACTTTTCACCTCATGGTAATCAGTCTGGATTTGGCCCATGGTTGACGGGTCACCCTACAGCTGTTAAAAGGATGCCAGGTGTGATAAGCTCTCATTACCAGCATGGTGGGCAGGTGTTTACATCACAGTGAGCACCCTTGTGGCCACTTTTAGGGGCAGCGAAGGCCCTGGTTCCTGGAAGGTGCAGCTACCTGTCAAGAGTAATGTGTGTTCCCATGCATAATGGCTGCAGCATTCCCCAATTGTACAACAAATGCTATAAAGTGGGCAATGGCACCTCAATGTGACTTACTAAGATGTGATAAATGGCACATTTGAAAATCATCTGGTGCATTTTGAAGTATGAATATCAACTCCAATTTAAGCCCATTATTTTCTCTAAATGAAATGGCTTTTTTAAGAAGACTAATTTCCATGAGCCATTCACTTAATAATATTTAAGATGTGTTGTTTAATTTTCCTGCTTATATCTGCTTTGCAAACAAGGGATTCTTTTTTATTTATTTTATTTTATTATGTTATGTTAATCACCATACATTACATCATTAGTTTTTGATGTAGTGCTCCATGATTCATTGTAAGCAAAATAAGTCAAGCAAACAAGGGGTTCTATTTCACGGAGTGTCATTTGGAAACATTCTGTACAGTTGAAACCACAAAGTAGGCACAGTCAATGTGGTAAACTCCTTCGTTGACCACTAAGATTTCTGGGTAAAGTCTCTTAAAATTCAGGCTCTTGTCAATAGAAGCTACCGAATAAATACCCATTAAATTAATATATGAATACATTTAATTTCTATTTTAAATAAGGTGATTAGACTTGATGTCTAATATACTTTCCTACTTTCAAATGCTATCCATAAATGCCCAAAAGGAAGAAGCTTCCTACAGTGTATAACCAAGATTATGCACAGTGATTCATTCTGCTTCTAAAATAATTTCCCAAAGAAGGAAGATGTTAATGGGTTTTGTCTTCTGCCCCCAGAACTCTTTCTGCCACTGTCTCCTTTATAGTCCTCGGAATTTCTGATGCCTCAAGGTAAGGTTCATGAGTGTGGCTCCTTCCATTATAGTTTTCTCCTTAACTAATAAAACTTAAATGAAGGTGGGGGCTATCCGCAGAGTTAAGTGACAGGATGAGTAAGATATGTTGATAGTAGATTGGGAAAGAGGATAGTCCCAGTTGTCTGGCAATTAACCTCTATATATCAAATTATAAGGTCAAAGAAGTAACCATATTCTCTGTAGAGAGCTTACAAGGACATGCTCGAATCCCTCCATGCTTGTTTCTTAACAAGCTGTCGAATGAGTTTGATTATCTTCAACCTTCAGTCCATCCTCTTGCTCCCACACCAGGATATATAACCTAAGTGGGCATAAGGAAAAGAATCAGAAAGAAATCATTGACTGTATACCCTCAACCTCGGAGGGCTCACCAGAAATTCAGTCAGAGTTGGAGAGACCAGGTGTCTCACTCTGTAGCTGGATATTGGCCAAGCTGTGGAAAGCCCCAGATTCTCCAAGGTTCTAATGCCTAAACGGCGCACACTGAGAAAATTATTGTGTACCTGATATGTGTATCTCCTGGAATTGGGTGCACACACAGAGTCTTATGTCTGTCTCCCTCCGGAAAGTACTGAGGAAGCTTATTGGAACAGGCCACGCCAGTTGAGCAATAAGGGACCAAGACATCAGCAACTCCACAGCACCTAAGACATCTAGTGCCTTTGAAGATCACAGAAAAGAAGGCAGGCAGTCCAATGACTCCCCTCTCTGAAAATGTCCGTTACAAAGACACGTGAGACCTGGGATACTTTCGCATTACTGAAAGAAAACCCATTATAGGGGGGCATTTTACTTATTTTCTCATCCTAGTGTCCAATTCCTGAGAACTAGAAGACAAGAAGGACAATCAAATTAATTCTCCTACCTATTGGAGCCAAGCTACAGGTCAAGTATGAGCTAGGAAGATGAGAGATGACAATTAAATTTTAAGTAGTTTTGACATGGTCATTTTAATAAATAAAAGTGGTCAGAAAGCTACAATATCTATCCAGAACGCCATTATGGATCCAGGAAAGAGAGATTCAGAAGAGCTTGTCTAAAGGCAGCAGTTAATGAAAAAGTAAAACTGTTTTATACTTGTAGCTGGTGGATCCCAATTGTTCAATAAACTAGATGCACATATATGGAGCAAGGACAGAGTAATGTGGAGTAGAAAGCTAATAAATGGGGGTTGGGGGAAAAAGAGAAAAAGAAAAGGAGAAAATCCCAGAATTATACATGCATCCATTAGAACCTTACTGCTCAAATATGGTATGTGGACCAGCAACATTGGCATAACGTGGGAACTCGTTATAAATGCAGAATCTTGGGATCTTACACACACTTAAAAAGAGCTTTACAAAATTGAGAGTGTGTAAAAATCCCATGGAGACTTCGATAAAACAGACTTCTGGGTCCACTTTTGAATCATTAGGTCTGGGGTGGACCCAGAGATTCTGTGTTTCTAACAAGCTCCCCGGTGATGTTAATGCCATTCATCTATGGGACAGATTTTGAGTTAGTAAAGCAGGCAGAAGCTTAAAACTGGTACTTATCTACTTGTTTGATTTTCCCAATAATTAAACATTATCTGAAAAAGAGGGAGGAAGAGATGTATTTCTCTTTACCTCCTTCCAAAAACCATGGCCACTTTAGCATGCAGCAGAGAGCATCTTTCCTCCCTTATCTTGTAGAACTGTGAATGAGTTGGGGAACAAATATCTATCTAAATGCAAAAACAAATAGCATATATAGAAAAAAGCAGATAACAACAAAATCATATCTATTTTTAATTTCTTTCACCCTTCTATTCTCTCATTAGACTTTTTGTGTATATATGGAGATCTTCCGTGGCTTATGATGGTGTTACATCCTGATAAACCCACCACAAGCTGAAAATATCACAAGTCAAAAATGGATTTTCTATACCTAACTGACTGAATGATAGCTTAGCCTAACCTACCTTAAACATGCTCAGAATATTTATATTAGCCTACAGTTGGGCAAAATCACACAAACCCTTTTTATAATAAAGTGTTAAATATCTCATGCAATTTATCGAATACTGTGCTGAAACTGAAAAACAGAATGGTTATATGACATAAGATGGTGTAGAGAAAAAGAGAAAAAAGCCATTATATGATAAGAGCATCCTCTGTCTACCCACAGGATCAGGTGGCCGACTAGGAGCTGGGGCTTGGCTGTTGCTGCCCAGGATCATGAGAGAGGATTGGATGCATATCACTAGCTGGGGAAAGATCAAAATTCAAAATATGAAATATGGGTTTTACTGAAGGCACATGGCTTTTACATCATCATAAAGTCAAAAAATTGTAAGTCAAACCATCATAAATTGGGGACCATCTGCAGTTCATTTTCTCCAGCACTTTTTGTGGCAATTTCCCATTATTTTACTGCCTTAATAAGGCTCTCAGTATATTCTTTTAACGTGTCTCTTTTCTCCTTCATGGACTCTAAAGGAAGAAGAAACCCGTAACTGAGAATGATCTAATAGACCTGAAAAAATTACATAAAATCTGCTACGTAATTTGCCAACCTCCCAGTTCTATTTGTTTTATGAAAATGTAAAACTTGCACATTTTTTCCATCGGGCTAGAGAATAAAACCCATGACAAATAATCAAACCATGTCTCTGTTATGAAAATCTATGCCCACCACTAAAGCAACTGCCATTTCCTTTTTATGTGAGGAAATGCTCCAAGAAACAGTTTGATGAGAAGTTGGATGAGGTGTCTGAGAGAAAAGATAAGATAGAACATTTTGCACAGCCTACCCTTACTTCCACGGTCTTATCTGAGGCTCTCCCTGGGGACCAGCTAATGCTTCCTCTGCTCTCAGCAGGGAAGCTGCAGGAGAAACACTGTAAAAGTTCCTCTCAGCAGCTTCTTTTCCCCATAGCAGTCATTACCATTAACAATAACGAGGGTTTCACCACGCTGCAGTTTAAGCTCTTTGAAATAAAGTTCACGGATAAACATCTAATCTACTGCATAAACCAATAATTAGATGATGATTTCAAATAGCATAGTTTACCACATATTGGATGGAAATCAGAAGAACAAAACTAAGGGAAAAAGATTGGTCCCCAACAGGTATTTTCTATATGGTGCTAAGTGACCAGTTGGATTTTTGACATAGGAGAATCTCTGATGTTTATTTTTTTAAGGTTAAAAATTAAGACTGTATTTTTCTTAGAGTGAATATTTGTATTTCCCTATGACACTCTTCGTGTGCTTAGAACCAGTGGAGATTCTGTAAGTGGTTTCTGAATCAGGCTTGATGCTTAGCCTCTTTTGTCTCCTTCGCTTACAAAAATCATTTATCACAAGCTAAGAGGTCAGACAGGTCTCCAAACATAGTAGTTTCTACCCGATGTAGGTACCAAACCAAATGGTAAGCTGAAACCCAAGAATCAGACTTCTCGGGGTCTAGTTTCAATGAGATTCTCAACAAAGAGTGGTTGAAAAAACAAAGCATCCTCGTGGAAATCTTGTAATTTTTACAACACAAGGAAGAACTTTTCCTTGTCTTGCTAAACCAAAGGTGCTGTGTTAGAACATTCTTCATATGTATCTCATTATGTTATTAGCTTTAAAAGGCATGTTGTATCTTTAATAACACAAATGTATTTTTCTGTTGCTATTTTAACTAGATACTTAGGCAAATTTCTATAAATGCTAAAGCAACTTTATATTCTAGCAGATGCACATTGCTATTGTGATTTTAGAACCCTGGTGTTTTTAAAACAGGGCATGCATTGACTTGACTCTCATTTGATGTCATATAAAAATAAAGAATGCAGCCCCTAGAAACAAGGGTTTTTGTTCTCCCTTGTGTGGGGGACACCATAACTTAATGTCTTTCATTGCTCCCACTTTGACCCAGTTTGCTATAGAACTAATAACTTTCTAAGGAAAAAAAACCTTTTCATGCTCTTCATGTATAGTTTATTCTTCATTCCGCAGTCAGAATAATTTGTTAAGAATGTAAACAAGATCATATCACTGTCATGTTTTCAGGATTCCAATGACTTCATATCACTTATTCGAATCTAAATATCAGGGTGCCTGCATGGCTCAGTTGGTTAAGCGTCCGACTTTTGGTTTCATCTCAGGTCATGATCTTGCACTTACGAGATCAAGCCCTGCACTGGGCTTAGCGCTCAGTGTGGAGTCGGCTTCAGATTCTGTCTCCCTCTCCCTCTGCCCTTCTGCACTCGTTCTCTCTCTCTCTTTCTCTCTCCCTCTCTCAAATAAATAAATAAATAAAACCTTAAAAAAATCTAAATATCTTACCATGCCCAACATAACCTAGTCTACCTCCCTGGTCTCTACCACTATGCCCTTTATATACTCTGCCTCAATCTCACTTGTCTTGTAATTATTTTTTGAACAGCCAATCACAAGCCATCCTTAAGGCCTTTGCACACATCGTTCTTGTGTCTGAAATACTCTTCCCCAATTATTCTCATTTTTCCCAGCCAGACTTCTGTTTAAATATCGTCTGCTTCTTTGACCAATTAAAATAGCACGCTGTCACTTTCTAGCTCCTTACTCTGCTTCACATTTTTTTCATAGTGCACACCTGATATAACATCTTTATTTGTTTAATTTCTTTGTCTGTCTCTCTCACTATAGTGTATATTCTCATGAATATTCTGTATTTGCTCACTCTTACCAGTTAACCCATTGCACCTGGAACAGTAACTGGCACATAGTAGACACATAATAAGTGTGAGCTAGATGAAGGAAAGGGAGGGAGCAAGAAAGCATAAATATGTTCAGAAATGCCTGGGGAGTATTGATAGGGCTCAAGAACTAAATAAAGATAGTGAACTCATCGATGGCATTGGTCTGCTCACAGACATCTTTATTTTTACTTGTGAACTAATTTATCACACCTTCATCTTGAGAAATGGTGTTGAATCACTAATATTCATTATTTCCTAAAGAACTCTCATGGCCAGTGCCTGAATAGGTATTTGCCTAAAGAACTTGCATGCTGGATACAATGTGAAAGGTTTCCCATTGTACCAGTTGTCAGGAGTCGTACATATTTGAAAAGAGAATAGGCAAATGAAGTATAAAGTATATCCATATATTTGATTATCTGATAGAGTCCAACTAACCTAAAATCAATCAATCAATCAATCAATTGCCTTACCTTTCCAGTAATAGTTTGTGTAGCTTTTACCGCACTTACCTTTCATCTAAAAACAATTATAAACTCAGAACAATATATGTAAAACAAGACTTATAAGGCCCTGAAGAGCAACCAAAATAGGCAAAAATAGCCAAACTTGAGACAGTGAGACCCTTGAATGAGGAAATCATGCTAGGTGAGATCATCTTGGGGAAATGCCCAGTCCACGAGTCATGCAGGGGATGAAGATCAAGCAGAAAGTTGCGGTCCTCTTGGACTGGGTAGTCAGATATTGAAATTTATGGCAATCTTTGAAGCTGAAATTTAAGGGAAAAAAAATCCAAGGAAAAGAAGAATCTATAAAGTGTGAACATAAACTCTCACATAAACTCACACATAAATTTGTGGCTGACATCTGAATTGTTTGCACACAGGATGAGATCCCATACCATCTGGGAAAAACAGCAGCTCTAATGGAAGAAAGATATGACCAGAGATTTGAATTGTTACTGGCTGCTGGGGAGTCAGATTTTTATGTTCAATTCATGCCAAACTAGAGGGCTTTGGTAACCATGTCAGACTTTCCACTGAATTCCCAGAAGGGCCATGTCTTATAATTAAAACCCATACTCCAGAACTAAGGGATTCTCTCTAGGACTAATAGAAACAAAAAAATCAAACAAACAAATTGATTGACTTATATAAGGTATAACTTAAATTCAGGCCTCAATAGTAATAGTCTGCTAAAACGAAACTCAAAGTAATTTAGAGGGAAACTCAAAGCTGTCTCTTCAGCACATCACTTAAAGTATTCGATAGAAAATACATAATTACCAGACATGAAATACACAGGAAAACAGAACAACACATGATGTAGAAGAAAATAGTCAATAGAAGCAGACAAGTGACCCAGAATTTGGAATTAACAGACAAGAATTTCAACACAGTTATGTTAATTCTGCTACTGACCATCCTGAAGTAATTAGAGTAGTCTTGCCTATTGCTGTAAACATCTAAAAAAACTAGACACGATATTTAGAAAAAGCTTTCAGACATTGAAAAGTAGTCATTACAGAACTTTGATCACTGAGAGGAAGAGAAAAATTAAACAAGATCTATAATTACCCTAGCATTCTGCCTGAAAGTACATTTCAGAACACAGTGCAGGGTAACACAAGTAATGTATGGAGATTTCACTAAATTTAGGAGTAAGAGATCAGAGTTCAGGGAGGATAAAGTGGTTAAAATTTCAGAGTAATAAAAATGAGGTTGCTAATAGACAAAAAGGTCAAGAAAACTGGTCAAGATTCCCTCTGAGTCGGTTGCTAAATTGTATACCATGCATGTTCAGAATGAAACTCCATGAGGGCAAGAAAAGAATGACAAGGAAGCAATAAACTAAATTTCCACAGGACTTGGGGAAACTGAGTTCTAACTACCAGAACGGGCATTCCTTGTTTGTTATAAAAGGTGCTCAGTAAAGTTCCTGGAAAATCATGCATTGGTAGTGCTAAAATAGCCCTGGATTAAAAGCTTTCCTATGCTCACCATTACTAAATTAAAAAGAAACTTGAAAGGATCAAGTTGCTTGTTATATAATTTAATTGCCTGTCAGAACAAAGTCTAATATTTTTTAAAAAGATAACAAAGTTCATCACTCAACAATGTAATATTCATAATACACAATGTCAAGTAAAAAAATCTCTAGTAATAATAAGGAAAATGTAACCCATAACCAGAGAACAGGTCAGTCAATGGAAACAAATGTAGACGTGGCAGAGATATCAAACTAACAGAAGAAGTTTTTTCAAACAACTACTAAAAATATGTTCAAGGATTAAAGAATAAGGAGAGAGATGGAAGCTTGAAAAAGAGCATAAAATATAATATAAAAATACAGTATGTAACGTAAAAAATAGGAGTTAATAAACTTTCAAAGAAAATATCAGTAAACTTAAAGACGTATTAATAGAAAGCACAAAAACTAAAATACATACAGAAAAAAAGACAAAATGTGAACAGAGCCTTCATGACCCATGTAGTAATAATGAACAGGTCCAACAAATGTATAATCAAATTCCAAGAAAGAGAGGAGAGAGGATTTAAAAAACAATAAAACTCCCAAATTTGATGAAAAGTATAAATCTACTAATTCAAAAACTCTCAATGCCCTCCAAACATAACAATCATAAAGAATATCACATAAAGTAAAAAAAAAAAAAAAAAAAAAAGGCTAAGAGAATTCATCCCAAGCGGACCTAAACTACATCAATTTTTTTTTTAATCTAAAGAAAACTATGCCAAGTGAAAATTTGAATTTATACAAGGAAACAAAGAGCACCAGATGGGATAAATTCATGTAAAATATCAAATGTTTTTCCATTTAAAAATATGATTTAAAAGGTAACTAATAATTCCTAGTTGCCTTTTTGACAACTAAATATTTGGAACATGTCAGTCCTAACCTTACAACAAGAAAAAATTGTATAAATTAAAAACCCACGGAGGTGCCTGGGTGGCTCAGTTGTTAAGTGTCTGCCTTCAGCTCAGGTCATGATCCAGGGGTCCTGGGATTGACCTCTGTGTCAGACTCCCTGTTCAGTGGGGAGTCTGCGTCTCCCTCTTCCTCTGACCCCCCCTTCCCACTCATTCTCTCTCACTCTCTCAAATAAATAAATAAAATCTTAAAAAATAAAATAAAAACCCAAGTTTTTTCATGGACTCATCAGAAGACTGAAGTCTCAGAGAAAATATTACCATTACACCTAGAGAAACAAGTCATTCAGAGGAATGTAGCAATGGAAATCTACTTACCTGGAAAAGAAGCTGCTGGAACCTAAAATGCGAGAAACATATATATATATTGTTGGAGGCTGATTGTGGATTAGTATAAGAGTGAGAAATTCCTGGAAGTTGCAGTCTTAGGGAGGGCTTATACTTTTATAAGCATCTTCTCCAGGAGCTCCACCAAGTTCTCATAAGTGAGGATCTAGAAAGATCTCCACATGGCCTTGACAGGAAAAGGAAACAGTAAACATTTTGAGGCTTGGCAGGAATAACACAAGGACAAAATTACAAATACTCTGGAGACTTCAAGCTCATTCTGTTAATAATTAGTAAATCAAAACAGCAGAAAATCAGCAACTTAAATAGCACTGTAAATTAACTTAATCTAATTGATATTTATAAAATATTCCATCTAGCAATACTGATGAAAGAAAGTACAACCATACACAATATACAAGATTCACAGTATCAAAAGTGAAACAGATATATTAAGGAGCATGAAAGATTATACAAACATTAAAGAGGATCTTAAAAAAACATAAAATACTTTATGCCAATAAATTCAACAACTTAGATGGACCAGATAATATCCTTGAACAGTACAGTTTGCCAAAATAACATACACACACAAAATTAAAAATGTGAATCATTTCATAACTATTTTTAAAAATTTAATTCACAATTAAACTTTTCAAAAATAAAATTCCAGCTTCAGCCCAGATATTATTATTGGTGAAATCAATCAAAATTTTGAGAAAAAAAATACACAACTTACACAAACTGTTGCCAAAACATAGGAGACAACTATTCTGAACATGTTTTGTGAGGCCATCACATAACAAAACCTGGCAAAAATAACATGAGAAAGAAAATTACAGACCAGTATTTCTTGTGAATATAAAAAAATAATAAAATACAAAAATAACCAAAATAAAAATACAAAAAAAATTCTCAACAAATATTAGATAATTAAATCCAGAAATGTATAAAAAATTAAATCCAGAAATGTATAAAAAATTAACATGTATAAAAAATGTATAAAAAATGACAAGTTTATCACAAGAATGTAAAGTTGATTTAACTTTCAAAATCACATTATATAATTTATCATGTTAGTAGAACAAAGAACATACTTATGGTAATCTTGATAAACAGGGAAAATGAATTTGACAAAGAGTCAACACTTATTCATGTTTAAAACACTCCCACAGCTGGTTAGGAATGGAAAAGAATTGATTCAACATGTTAAAAGGTATCTTAAAATAACATACATGTTAATTAAAATGTTACTTAATGATGCAATACTGAAGGTTCCTAAAATTAGGAACAAAGCAAGGATATCTCCTCTCACCATTTCTTTTAAACCATGTACTAGAGACATTATCCAATGAAATAAAATAAGAAAAAAATTAAAAATATTTTAAAAAGTTTAGAGAGGATGAAATAAAACACTCTTACTTGTAAATGATGAAATGTTACATAGAAAACTCTAGGGAATTCTATGAAAAATAGGAGAATCTTTACAACCTTTGAATAAAAAAGGTTTACTTAGACAAGATAAAAAAGTAAAGTAGTACCCATAAAAGAAAAAACCTTGACAAATTGTACTTCTACATAATTAACATTTTATGCTGATCAAAAAAATGCTGCTGAAAATAAGTTTATAACATTCACTGTCAATATTTAAAAATTTAAGGATAGACAAAAATAGATTAATTGAACCAAATTGAGAGTACAGTAATAGAACCACATTTATATAGTGAATTGATTTTTAATGAAAGTGCCAAGGTAACTCAATGAGGAAAGAGAAGTCTTTTCAACAAAGCGTTCTGGAACAACTGATTCGCTTTAGGAAAAATAATAAACTTCAACACCTACAACAAACCATAAACAAAATTTGATTTGATGGCTCATACACTTAAACATATAACTGATACTATAAATCTTTAAAACAAAAAGTCACAGGGAATATATTTTTATTCAGAGGTAGCAAAGATTTCCTTAGAATAATAACAGCACTAGCTGTGACAGCTAAAGATTAATTGAATTTAATCAATATTAAAATGTTCTCATCAAAACACATCATTAAGAAAATAAAAATGTAAGCCATATTTAGAGAAAATATTTGTAATATATTTATCATAAAAAACTAGTATCTGGATGACACAAGGGACTCTTTTGATTTAGTAATAAAAAGGCAAACACAATAAAAATAATGGTTAAAAATTTATCAGACACTTGAAGGAAGAAAAATTGTGAAATTTCATAAAACACTGAGAAGATATTCAAATTTAGTAGTCATTAGGAAAATTCAAATTGCAAATTAAGATTTCAGTGCGATACAACTCTATGCTTACTAGAATGGCTGAAGTTACATGGAATGACAGTTTCAAATTTTGGTGGGATGTAATTCAGCTATCATATATTACTGACAGTAGGGTGTACTGGTTTCCTCCTGCTGCTCTAAGAAAATACCACTTGTTTTAAAACAACACACAATTATACTCTTGGAGTTATGGAGTCAGAGGGCTAAAATCAAAGTGCTGGCCCTACTGTGTTCCTTCTGGAGGTTCAGAAGAGAATCTGTTTCTTTGCCTTTCCTACTTCCTAAAGGCAGTCTGCATTCTTTGGCTCAAGGCCCATTTATCCCTCCCTCTTCAAAGTGCATTCCTCCAACCTCTTCATCTTATCCCCTACCTGGTTTTGACTCTCTTGCCTTCCTCTTGTAAGGTATTACTTGTAATTACATTGGACGCATCAGCATAATTCAGGATATTGCCCCATGTCAAGATCTTTAAACTAATTGCATCTGCAAAATCTCTTTTGTCATGTAAGGTAACATATCTACAGGTTCTGGAAATTAAGATGTAGACATCTTTGATGGGCCATTATTTTGTCCACCATAGAGCATAAAATGTAATTTATCTTAGAGTCCTATTAAGTTAAACATATACCTACCCTATGAGTCAGCATTCCTGCTCCTAAATATTTGCTCAAGAGAAATGAAAGCATATTTTTACAGAGTTTCACCCAAAAGTGTTCACAAAATCTTTATTTATGATAAGCCTAAACCAGAAACAGCACAAATGTCTATCAACAAGTAAGTGCAAAAATAAATTGTACTAAATTCATAATAGGACACGCTACTCAGAAATAAAGTTGCTAAAGGTACAGCATAGGGAACACTGTCAGTGATTTTATGATAGCATTGTAGAGTGACAGATGGTAGCTGCACTTGAGATGAGCACAGTGTAATATATAGAGTTGTTGAATGACTATGTTGTACACTTGAAACTAATATCACATCGTATGTCAGCTAAACCTTAATTAAAAAAAAAAAGAATTACCAAAAAAGTAGAATAAACTAGTGATACATAAACAACATGGATGAATCTTTAAAAACAAAAACAAAAATATTATGCTGAATGAAAGAAGCCTTACATTGTGGATGGTTTCTTTTACATGAGTTTCTAGGAGTAGCAAACTAATACATTGTGATAGAAATCCGAACAGTGGTTATGTCAGAATGAAAGAGAGGTAGGGAGAGGAGGCGATCAGCTGGAAAGGGGCACAAGGGAACTTTCTGGGGGTTTGAAGATGCTCTGTATCTTGTTTAGCATAGCGGCTATATGGGTATTTACATTTATTAAAACTCATCAAACTGAGCACTTAAAATTGTTATCATTCACTACATGAAAATTAAACTGTTTCCCACCCAAATGCTTCAAGTCCTCAAGGGGAAAAATATTTTAATGATGTTTAAAGAAAGAGGAAAACAAAATCATTTATGAAAATTCTGAACCTTTTAACACTTACATCGGCAAAACAGACCATAAAGGAATATTGTTATGGTACAAAAGGACCAAATAAAGGGACCATGGATATTGCAGAAGTACTAAAAGGTTATTTTGCATTGACTTTTATGTGTCTTACTATTAATTTTAAATTTTTCTGGAGGTTTCTGGACACTGTGAAAAAAGGACACTATACGTCTCAGACAGCTGCCTGAGGAGAATGTCTGGTGTGGTGTGTGCCCAGGTAAGGAAAAGAGGGAAGAACCCTTCTGGCTCTGAGGCTGAAACAGCTTGTTCAGCAAGGTCCTCTGCTGGTTCCGTTCCTCCCAAATCCTTCCCTACCTCCCCTCCCCTCCCCTTCTTGTAAGCACTGTTGTGATGTCTTTAGGAGTCCACATAGATGCTTACAAGTGCTCAAGAAACTGAATTTTCCTCTGACCACAAACAACTACACTCTACCCCTTCACTGTGATTTTTTTTTCCTAAACCAAATTTTGTCTTATTATACCTTCTGAATTTTGTAATCTAGCTCTATTTTCTCACATTACCATTTTTCACTTTGTCTGAACCCTGTATCTAGGTGATTTAATGATACACCAATGGCATCCTAGAAATTATTATATTCTCAATATTCCAGGGACAATGGTAAGCTCCATGCTCAGAGTAGCTCTCTTAGTATATTTTTCTACTTTAACTCACCCTCATCTAATTCAGATCTCTACACATGACTTTTTTTTTTTTTTGCCTCCCAGATGCCTCTTCTCTGATAAACAGGTAAAATATTTTTATTCCTTATTTTTCTATTTACAGATATTCCTTCATATAGTCACTTAATTGCTTTAATCTCAATACTTGTTGATAAAGCCAATGGCCTTACTTTTCAATTTATTCATATCAAGATAATTTGACGTGGATTTCCTCAGATTTTTGCATTTCTGAAAACAAAAAGGAAAACAAAAATTGTCTATTTACCAATTATCAGTTTGCTTAATCTTCCCTTTATTTCAATGTTGCTTCTTACTTGCATTGTTAACTAGGGTTTTTTTTAATAACTCATAGAATATTTTTCACTTTTTTAAATTCTAAAAATAATATATTTTATTATAGAAAAATAAAAAATTCAGATAATCAAAATTTATACAACATATATTATTGAGTAGCTACTATGTGCTGAGGATTTTTCTACATGATGAGATACAACACTTGCCCAAATATATAATGGGCTAATTCTAATGGGACTTATCTTTTGTTTCATTTATTATTTGCAATTTGTTTAGTCTCTTTGTTTTCCTGGTTATACTAACTAGAGGCTTATCAATTTCATTTATCTTCTCAAAGGCCCAATTTTTGGTTTAATTGATTTTCTCTCTTAATTTTTGTTTTCAGTTTCATTGATTTCTGCTCTAATTTTTATATCTTTTCTTCTGCTTACTTTGGATTTAATTTGCTCTTCTTTTTTTCTGATTTCCTGAGGTGGAAATTTAGATTATTGATTTTAGGTCTTTTTTAACTTCTAATATATATGTTTAATATAAATGCATTCACCATAAATTTCCCTCTAAGCACTGCTTTTGCTGCATCCCACAAATTTAGATACATTATATTTTGTATTTTTATTTAATTCAAAATATTTTTAAATTTCTCATAAGACTTCTTCTGTGGCATATGTGCTACTTTGAAGTATGTCATTTAATTTCAACATGTATGGGGATTTCTAGCTATCTTTCTGTTATTGATATACAGTTTAATTCCACTGTGGTCCGAGAACATACTTTTTATGATTTTTATTCTTTTAACTTTATTAAGGTGATTTTTATGGCCCAGAATGTGGTCTGTCTTGATGAATGTTCCATATGAACTAATAAGAATATGTATTTTGGTGATATTTTATGAAGTATTCGGTAAATGTCAATTATATCAGTCGATTGATGGCACTGTTCACCTCAACCATATCCTTATGATTTTCTGCCTGCTGGATCTTTCAAGTACTGATAGAGGGATATTGGAATTTCTAACTATCATAGTGAATTGCTATGTCTTCTAGGAGAATTGACCCCTTTATCATTATGAATTGTCCCTTTTTATGGAACTTATCCTCTGTTGGGAGAAATAGATGATAGTCAAGGTAAGTAAATATCAAGATAATTTCAGGGAGAGTTAAAGACTGCCAGGGGCGCCTGGGTGGCTAAGTCCTTAAGCGTCTGCCTTTGGCTCAGGTCATGATCTCCGGGTCCTGAGATTGAGCCCCGCATCGGGCTCCCTGCTCTGCGGGAAGCCTGCTTCTCCCTCTCCCACTCCCCCTGCTTGTGTTCCCTCTCTTGCTGTGTCTCTCTCTGTCAAATAAATAAATAAATCTTAAGAAAAAAAAGAAAGACTGCCAAACACAATAATCCAGGACAATGTGGAAATAGGTAGGGAGGCAGGGAGAAATGAAGGGTAATTAAAAAGGGTGGTAAGGAAAGGTCTCCTGAGGAATGATATTTGAATGTGAAGGAGGCTCTTTATGAAGACATGGGGAAAAGTATCACTGGCACACTGAACAGGAAAAGCAAAGGCCTTGAGAGAGAAGCAACTTCATGAATTCAAACGACAGAAAGAAATTCCATGTACACGGAGCTTCACAAGCATAGAAGACTGTGGTGTGAGTATAAAATATTTACAAACTCCCAGTATCCAGGGACATTACTGTTAATAACACTCAAACATTTACAAGTGCAATTTCTGTTTCTTTCAAACTTCAGAAACGCACTCTGGCTAACCTAAATAGAACATATATTTATTGGATATTTATGGGGAGCTGAGAAAAGTGAAAGAATAAGTAAAGAATCATAGAAAAGATAGAACACTGACAATTCAGGATGACTGTGTATCAGGAACAGATGCAGTCTTTTTTTTTCAGTTGGGCCCTACTAGCATCAAATATCCACTGTATGTAATAAATTCAATTTTTTCTCTGTATCTAGAATGGTATTAGCTATGTACCATCCTTAGAAGACTTGAGAAAGTACTCATATCTCATATAAATCAGTTTCTGTAAACCTAACTCGATTACAGACACTTGGTTAAGAAAAAATGAAAGGTGTGCCACTGAATGTTTTTCACCACATGGCTTAAGATTCTCCTCCCTAAGATTTGGCTTAGAATACCCTCATCATCCCACTACAACTTTGATGATTAGAGGAAAGTAGTTCCCTTAAGAAAATTTGGCTAATCTAGGAAAAAAAGGAAATGGATTCAGGCAACAAAATCCACACATGATTCATATTTATATATGCACATGACAATTTTCCTTCAGATATAGATAGAAATTCACTGATTGAGTATTTCACGCAAAAAAACCCAAATCTTCATTACTGGATATTAATGTGTGTTCCAGTATTTGGAAATCACATAAAACATGTCAATGAATATACATGTATCTGAATCCACAAATTCAATCTTAATTATTTCCCTACGGAATGACTGCTACTGGATATTCATATTTTAAATGCTGGTTTGTCCTCCAGAATTCAATCTTACTCCCCAAGGAAGAAACTATGTGTTTCCCCACAATTTCACCATTTCACTATAGATGTTTGATAGGTATCTGTTGTTTTATTTAAAATCAAGCAAATTTAATTTTCATTTCTATGGTTAGGACTAAAATTAAACATTTTATTCAAATATATTATGCCTTTTATCTTAGAATGAATTTTCTATTTATGTCTATTATCAGTTTTTCAATTGAGAGCATCATCTTTCTATTGCCTTTTAAAAAATAGACCCTGCTGTTTTAGAAGTTTTAGACTTGCAGAAAAATTAGAAGGATGGTACAGAGTTTCCGCCCACACTCATTTCCCCCTCTTATTAAAGTCTTACATTATTATGGTGCATTTGTTACAAATATTGAAGAAATATAGATATATAATTATTATTATTGACTGAAATCCATAGTTATTAAATATCTTAAATTTTTACTTAATGCTCATTTTATGTTCCAGTATCCCATTTAGTATACCACACTACATTTATTTGTCATGTCTCCTTGGACTTTGCTTGGCTGTGGCACATTCGGTCTATCCTTGTTTTTGATGACCTAGACAGTTTTGAGGAGTACTGATCAGGTGTTTTGTGGGGTACCCTCTAATGGAATTTGTTTTCTCACTATCAGACACTAGTGTTCTTTGCCAGATTTCTCCACTCTTCAGTTATTCCGCCCTCCTTATTTTTATTTTTTAAATATTTAATATAAAAAATATACCTACATATATGCTATTTGCTTTTTATTTGGCCTGTAATTTGCAAACATTTCTCCATTTGCTGTTTACATTTAAATTTTATTGTTAATATTTTTATTGAATAGAAATTTTAAATACTTGTAGAGCTCCTCCACTGGATGTTCTTTATGATAAGACTTCTAATATGTAAAAATTTTACATTCACTTGTATTTTCTTTTAGTAATTTTATACTTTTCTCTATTTAATCTATCCATTTAAATTATATTTGAAATGTATGCATTCTCTGCATATGATTAGTGCTCTCTTTCCTCCTGGATGACCTAGACTTTCTTTATCTGCTGATGTCGTGAGTTTTCAAGATCCAATTCCGATTGGACATTTTATGAGGTTTCCTAAGTTACTTCCATTAGGTTTTACATACCCTGTCCCTGTGTTCTGGTTGGTACCTATAACTTCTGTAGTACTTATCAAATCAATATTGCTTTTAAAAGCTATTCATCATTATGTCAGTCATTCCCTCTAAACTTTGAAGCCTGGAAAACAAAGGGCATGTCTTATTCATTTTGTACGCTGCATGATGCATAAAATTGTGTAGAAATTCCGTAAATACTTACTGAATTAGATCATGTCTTTGTCCGTTACTCTTTATTGTCCCTCATTTAAAAAAGAAAAGTTCCTTATTGTCAACAGAATATATTAAAATGTGTCAGCCAAACCTTCCTTAACTGGTCCAAAAACAACTTTTTAATTATTTTTCCCGCTATTTCCCATTATGTGCATAATCCACAATGGGCTATCTGTGGGTCCCCAAACTCAGAATTTTTCTAGTCTCATCTCAGCTGTTACCTGGTAAGTGTGAATATTGTTATAAATCTCTCAGAAATCAATTTGACAAGTTTCATGAGTCTGCAAAGTTTCATTTCTTTTGTGCCCAGAATTTTTTTCTTTTAAAATCTAACAAGGAAAAATAACCCTAATTATTGTAGGGGGAAAGGAAAATCTTTAGGCCAAATAAACAAATGATTTATATACACATTAAATTTTCATTGCAACTTTATAATAAAGTAATTTACAAAAACTGAGAAAAATGAGCTTAAACTTCAATGTTTATTGTTATGCAATTTAGATAGGCTTTAAATTTGATAAAACTTTATATTTTTAACATTCTAATTTTCTTCTCTAAAAAAGAATATCAACTAAAGTCATTCTGCTTTTCCCTTTGTTTTGGAACTTTGAGCAGACTATGAGATCCTTTAAGTTGGCACTTAACTATCTTATTTACCATTAATCTCTTTTCTATGCAGAACCTAAATTACAAGGGCGACTGGGTGGCTCAGTCATTGGGCGTCTGCCTTCGGCTCAGGTCACGGTCCTGGGGTCTTGGGATCGAGCCCCGCATCGGGCTCCCTGCTCCGCGGAGAGTCTGCTTCTTCCTTCCCCTCTGCTCATTCTCTCTCTCTCTCTCTCTGCCTCTCACTCTCTCTCTCAAATAAATAAATAACATCTTAAAAAAGAACCTAAATTACACTGTCTTGAGCTCATTCCCTCTTTTGGTCCCCTGCTCTCCCAAATGGAAGTGTGAAATGCAAATCATTTTTTTAAAAAATCATAAAACTATGAAAGATTTTTGCAGAAAACTATTGTCCTTCCTCTCCTCCCTACTGCACCCCACCCCCTTCAGATGCAATCACATTCAATTCTTCTCGTATATTTTTTTCAGGTATCCACATCCACATTCTAAATAATAAATGTATTTAATACATTTATATTTTAATATATTTTACAATTTTGAGGACCTACTCAAATGTAACTTCCCCTCTGCTTTTCTCCTGGAGCAGGAATTTAGTAGCATGCGTGTTAGCTACATCCTCCAAGGCCCCAAGCAGTGTTAGCACAGAGTGGTTACTCAGACACACGTATAGATGAGTGAATGGTGCCTTCCTGGGCTCCGCAGTCATTCTGGTAACTTGCTGGACGCTCCGTGAGCAGATTGCCTAATACTGATTTTGCTTCCAAAGTATCATGCAGTGAAAGCTTTCCATTACAAAACTCACCATATATATTACACCCTGAAGGTAGGGATTTTTTCCCATTTGCTTTTATCCAGTGTTTATCCCCTTTTATCCATGTCTGTTGCCATGGTAGCCGCTCAAGACAGGGCTGAGCAAATCACAAGAATTCTTACACATGCGGACTGGTTACTAGAGTTATGGCAGCTTGCTCATGGCAGCGAATGAGTGTTTTCACATGTCCTGGACTGTTCTTTTCTTCAAGGCCAGATGTCTCACTGCCTTCGTGGAGATGCTTATCTTTTAAAGCTGTAAATAAGCAATCAACTAGTAAGAAGCATGTAGCATCTGCTAAATTCCTGAGTGCACTTGTTTTGATCATTTTAGGCACTGTAATAATTATAACTTTTGGTTTTTCATTAACTTCACAAGCCCTTTCCTTTATTTAAACTCTGAGCATGGGAAAAATAGCTGCTTCTACATTTCCTAAGGGGAAAATAGTTACATAGTAACATAACACTCAGAATCCTCTGGTCTAACCTCTCATGCCTCCCAAAAGGACTGTACTCTTCATAACCAGATATATATACCCATTGCTTTCCTTCAATTTTCCTGAGAAAGCAGTACTACAGCCTTCCTAATATGTTATCTCTGTGATATGTTCCTAAAGTCTTTGGCTTTGTATTTTTCTTCTTTCTTGTTCAGCCTATTGAAAATGGGTGATTTTAGAAGAGTCGAGGATCATAGAATGTTCTGTGATGAAAAGGACCTCAGAGAATATCTATTGCAATATTTTCATTTTATTTGTGTGAAAATTGAGGCATAGAGAGGAAAAGTTAACTTTCAAAGATCATCCAGTGATTTAAAGTCATATCGTGTTATAACTAGAATGATCTGATTTCAAACCTAGAGCTACTCACTCCTTATGACCTGATATCAACATGAGTTTCAAAGAAATCGGATCTGCTTTAAATATAAACAACAGCAACTACAAAGCCTTCAGTATTAAGGAGATCTGGGAGTTTGTCACAAGAAATGTAGGGTAGGTTTGGGCTTGGAAAGATTCATACCAAATTCTTCACAGTTCCAAAAGTTGCCATATTCTCTTGTGTCTCTTTGTCATTTCTTGGGACATCCTTCTTCTTTTTCACTACTAGCCACTACCACTTGTTATTTGAACATCAAGTCAAAGTCCAAAAATCTCTTTGTGACATGCCAGCCCCTAGGATAGGGGCTCAACAAGAGTATCCGGTTCCTTTCCTCTCAACTTTTCTATTGTAGCAGCACTTAACCATCACAGCATCTTATTCATTAATTTTTCATACATCCATTTTTTTCAAATATTTATTGAGAACCTACTGTGTCCCCCCCAGAGTTGTACGTGCTATGGATACCATGAAATCATGATGAATAGAGAAAAAAAAATCATTGTCCTCAAAGAAATTTGTTTAGTTGGGAAATTCATAGCCCAGGTTTGTTTCTGACTTTAGATTGTGAGATTTTTAAGGACAGTGATTAAGCTTTATGCATTATTATATTCTCAAAGTATAGTATAATACTCGAAATTTAATGACTTTATTGAAAGAACCAGTGAATGAATAAATCAGGTACATGATGTAAAGAACCACAAAATGCAGAGAAAGAAAATGTTGATACATGCTAAAGTAGTTTTAGATAACTTCACTGGCCACTGGAAACTATAATTTTGTATTAAAAAGGCAAGCAGTATTGGAAAGGAAATAAAAGAGAAGGAAGAATTCAAGGCAGAGGGAAAACATGAAGGCCAGAACAGGGAGGCTTGGATTCAAATTGAGATCCATGGATACAGATGACAACAGTCAATGCTGTTAGAGACATGACAATAGGAAGATGGATCAGAACAATTGGAGAAGAAATGGTAATATTTATTTTCGTAGTATTTTTATGTATATTATTTCATTTGCAATAACAAAGTGCCTGGCTTCTTTAGGTATAGTGGGTAAAAATAAACAAAAAGCCTTATTTTAAGATCAGCATTTTAAGATATGCCTTGTGAAGAGGCGTTATGTTTGGCCTTTCTAGTCACTCATTCAATTTATTTCTCTTTGTCTACAAAGATCAACCTACCGACAGATCACTCATTCAATAGGCAGGTATGCCATGTGAATTATTTTTTCCAGGATTTTGGGTATGTTGTGTTGATCATCCACTTGATGTTCTAAATTCACTTTTGCCAGGAGTTCAAATTTGGGAGAGAATTATAGGTATAGACCATGACCAACAAAAGAACGTAAATCAACTGACCACCCAGAGAAAGAAACCAGACTAGATACTCGATGGATGGAGAGAAATAAGAAAAATTATATAAAATCCTAAAGAGTTAAGAAGAATAATCAACAGTCTTGTGTTAGAGGGATACTTATTTTTATTTCTTTTCCTATTCTATATTTTTTCCTCATTTAGAGCAGGGATATAGAAGAGAAACTTCATTAGGATACAGAGTTTCTCAGATCCTCTTATAGCCAAGGACTGTAAATATAGCCAAGGTCTTGTAACATTGCCTCATTATATGTCCATTTACTCTTTTTCTTGGATGAGGTCTAAGAATTTATGTAAGAGACTGAATTTGAAATAAGAGAGGATTATGTTTTTTATAGTGTATTCAAAAAATCCTCGTAATATAACTAATTACCAGAACTTAATTTAAAAGTTGCACACACATGCATACACACACACACACACACACCAAAAGAGCCATCATTAGCATATCAAATGAAAAAGGTAAGATGATGATTGTATACCTCATCATGTAACATTTAAAAGCAATTAAACTATAATCATTTTATGCATGTTTCGAGGGAGAAGTACCTCTGAGATAGCACACTGTAGCAATATATAATGTATAAATAATTGAACTGGACCCAAAACACTCATTTTTGAGAAAAAAAAATGCTTCAAATGCTTAAGAGAAGAAATTAAATTATCTGAATTGTGTATCTTTATTAAAAACTTAAATGTCAGTATACATGTCTGAAAGTGGAAGAGTAGGGTAATTTTCCCTTTGAAAAAGGTAAGATTCAACAACAATTATTCACATAAGACTAATAATTTTAGTGGAAAACCCTAGCTTAATGTAGCTTCAATTATGGGAAAGACCCCAAATGACTTTGCCTACAGTTTCACTCTTTAAATTTATCCTTTCAAGAGTAAAACAGATTGAGGCAGATCCTTAGTCTTATCAGGGTCAATCCCAATAAACCAGACTTAACAAAAAATTTAACATGTTGTTTTCAATTTTCAGTAATTCTTTTGAAATTAATGCTACATGGAAATAAATTACTAAAACACAATTGTAGTAAAGTCTTGGTTATTCAAACTGAATTTCCTACCTTTATGATTTGTTTGTTGGAAAGTATTAGTCCCATAATAATTTTCCCTAGTGCCCCAAATCTTTTGAGCCATTCCCTCTTTAGGTGACAATGGCTTTGAGAATGAAAACTAATTTTGGTCTAAGTCCAATATAATTTGAAAAGTAATCTGAATCTGAAGAAGTTATGTTATGTTCTATAAATACCACACATACACATGTACATGGACACACACACACACACACATCCACACACACACACAAACACACACACACACAAACACACGCACACACACACATCCACATCCACAAAAAGTTCCACATATTATGGAAAGAGAAAGGAACACAAATAATTTCCTCTCCTGAAGCTTTCTTGCAACACTAATTATGCCCTTGTAAACTGTGAACACATTCAGACCACAGTAGAAAAAGGATTTGGTAGTGGACAATGTTAAGGTAAGGAGTGGGTAATTCTAAGGTAAGGAGAATATAAAATAATAATAATAATAAATTAAAAAATGGAGGGTTAAGAGAAAGATAGATGATGGAGAAAAGTCAAATATAAAATCTGGAGATAAATAGTGCTTCTCTCTTAATTCTTCAGTCATGAAATAGAAGGGTGGTATAATAGCTTGAAATGGAAGACTATGAGATTATCCTCTTTTTATCTCTCTTTTTTTAATCTACTACCCTCTCTCTTTTTTTAAAGATTTTATTTATTTATATATTTATTTGAGAGAGAGAACGAGATAGAGAGAGAGCATGAGAGGGGAGAGGGTCAGAGAGAGAAGCAGACTCCCCGCTGAACAGGGAGCCCGAGGCGGGACTCGATCCCAGGACTCCAGGATCATGACCTGAGCCAAAGGCAGTCGCTTAACCAACTGAGCCACCCAGGCGCCCATCTACTACTTTCTCTTAATCTACTCTCATATCTACCAAAATCACAGGTAATTTGGAATTTGCTTTACCTCCTCTTATGGCATAGGGATGAATTTTTAAAACAAGAATACTATAGGTGATATCTCACAAATGAATAGGCTGTCTCCGTGGCCAGAAGGCAATTTCAGTCTTCGGGATACAGCACAGGGCTAGAAAGGTCAAAGGATATAGCTACTGCCCACAGATGGGGAAACAGGCAATGGGGACTCATTCATTTATTAAACATTTCTATTTTGTCCCAGACAGTATTCTGGATGCTGGAGTAAAATAAAAGATAAAAATAAGTCCCAGGAAAACTTGGGAAAGATAAACTTGAAAACTACAGGTAAACTTTTCGTTATTCCAGCTTCATGGTGACATCTGACACTGTCACTCACGTGTCATTGACTAGAACTGATCACTCAGCCACATGAAACTGCAAGAGTCCTAAGAGAGCATATGAATCACAGAGCAATTACATCACGCTGCCAGTAAGCCCAAAATGTCATCTGTGTATTCCAAGGACAGAATTCAGATCAACATTTTAAAAATGCACTGATTGAAATCAATCACAACCAACACAAACAAACAAATTAAAAACATAAGATTATATCTTAACAATTGATGATTTGCTATTTGTTTGGAGGAAGAGAAAGAAGATGACCTTTTCAGTTCTGTCACATTTAACATTATTGATGTGCATTTCATTAGTAATATACATTCCTCAAGACTAGTCATTAAGGGTGTGAATAGAAATAACCCACAGAATCAAAGCAGCAGAGCATGAGAAGGATCATAAAACACATATTTGCATTCTGGGGAGAGGAAGACACTTACAATACAATGGGAATCTGATTTGAGAGGCAAATATTCCTTAAATCACTGATAAATTGCTCATTAATCCAACAGTTTGTGTCACTGCATGGGAATCTTTAGTGAGTCATAGTTCTCATAAAAGAATGCTGAAATTAAGTACATTATATCACAGAAGTGTTCTAAGACCTCCCATTTTCTTTCTTTCTTTTTTTTTTTTTTTAGATTTTATTTATTTATTTGACAGAGAGAGAGTGAGAGAGGGAACACAAGCAGGGGGAGTGGAGAGGGAGAAGCAGGCTTCCCGCGGAGCAGGGAGCCCGATGCGGGCATCAATCCCAGGACCCTGGGATCAAGACCTGAGCTGAAGGCAGACACTTCACAACTGAGCCACCCAGGCGCCCCAAACTCTCATTTTCTTATCTGTGGCCTCTTTGTGAACAGAAATGGACACTGCTGCCACGTCAGAGGGATTGGTCTCAGTGTATCATAATGATAATTCTGGAAAAGTTTCTCCATGAAACTTACAGGGGAATCTACCTCAAATTCTTTATACATTATTGACAGTCTGATGTGCCTTTGTGGGATGAATAAGGCAAACTTAGGTTTAAATCACAGTTCTTTTGGCAAGTTACTTACCTCTCTCAACCTTATATTTCCCATATGTAAAATAAGGATAATTATAATTATCTTTTAAAAATGTAATGTGTTAAATCATAAAATATATTTAAAGTAAGTAGCTAAGTGCCTGACATACTACAGATCCATCATCTCTTATAATGCAATTCTGAAATTTGAAAGCTCTGGAAACCTTTTTGTTTAGTTTTGTTTTGTTTTCAATTGCTTACTTAGTGGCAAAACCTGACTTGACCTGCACTGTTTTGGCAGCAAAACCTGATCTCAGTAGATGTGAGGCTATTTATAGTTTATTTATCTTACTTAGCTCATTTTTACTAGAGGAATATTATGTCTGATTTTAGGCTGCTGTCTATATCCCACTGGCAGTGTTATGTAAAATACAATTTTTTTCATGTATTATTATTGTGAAATCCAGGGGATTCTGCTAAGGACTATGGGCCTTTACAAGGTAGCCCTAACAATTACAGAACTGGCAAGCAGATAACTAGGGTGTCATCTGTCCTTGTTTCTGAGTTTCTGTTTGACATACCCTGTGGATGCAGTGATCTGACAGGAGTGCTCAGAACAGCCTGGGAGAGGAGTTCAACAAAACAGCTTTGTGCACCAAAAGTCTGAGTAAGGTCAGGAAGCCTATAATCACAGAAACAAGTGAGGCCCCCTGTCCTGGAAGGAGAATAGAATAGTACCTGTTTTATTTAATACTTTGATAGCTTGATTCATTATTTTAAATATTTAGATATAATGGAAGTTGAGCACTTACATCTGCTTTTGGTACAGACTCCACAAATCTGTTGGGAGTGGATCTGAACAGTGACTGAATGTGTTCACTTGCATCAGTTGTGTGGTAAGTTATTGGGAGTGGATCTGAACAGTGACTGAATGTGTTCACTTGCATCAGTTGTGTGGTAAGTTACTGCTAAAACAGAGAATGTGAGTGTCCTGTCAATGCTCTAAGACACCCCAATGTTTGTTTCCCTTGGTCTTCCCTGATGCCTATCTACTTTAGATTAAAGGTGTTTAATGCATTTAGAGGGCATACAATAACTATTATTCTTCATATATAAATATCTTTCAAGCAGATAATAACAAATAATAATAAGACTTTCTCTTCTTTTGGAAATGATGCCCAGAGCTGATGCAGCAATTTGGACTATAAGCACACAAGCATGAAAGTGAAGGCAAACATTCTGAGAATGGTAGAGTAAAATATGAAAAAAAAACTCAAGAAAACAAAAAACAAAACATCTTAGATCTTTAATGAAATCAATCACATCAAACTGTCTACCACACAATCTTATTTAAGCCATTGTTACTGGGTTACTAACAACTGAACTCACCCTAATTGATTCAAACAGGAAGGCCACTTTTGCCTTAATACAAAGAGCATACCAAAATAGTGGACTTTTTCCTTTGAAAATGTTCAAGCAAGGACTGGTGGATCATATTTTAGGATATCTTGGAAGGGTTCATGACATTGACAAGAGCAATTCTAAGATTCATGAACTCAGAGAGTAGGGTTGTGTTGTTATTGTTTTGTTGTCATTGTTTTATTTAAGTTTGTTATTTTTTAAATGATGGATATAAATATAATCTATATCTGGGGTAAGGGGAATCTATACTTCATTATTCAAAGTGGCATTTTGGAAATTATCACTGATGGTGTAGAAAAAGAAATGTTTCATTTTTAAGATGAGATTGTGCTTTTTAAATCAAATTAAAATGACCACTTCTTTAAAGTCATTGGCCTCTATGAAGTCCATTCTAATCAAGCAGAATAGATGAGTTGTTCTAATTAATTAATTTCAAAACCTAAGCACTTATCCCAAGTCTGGGTACATAGTAGACAGTCAATAAGTGTTTATTGAAGTGGTTTTTATTTCTCTTATAATCTTGCTTTAAGTACTCTGACAAGATATGATGTTTGCTTCTTACTTTTAAATCCCCAATTTCACTTACACTGATGCTCATTATATTAGCATAATGTAATATGAATATGATCAAATTTTGATTATTGCTTTTAGCTTTTGTCAAAGGTCATATCAGAACCTGCCATATGAAATCAATTACTGCATTTATGGTAAAGACTGCATTTCTTTCATGTCCTCTATTTGTGATAAATTACTTTTAGAATTTCAGGGGTAGGAAAATCGTTTCTCCTGGAGAACTGTTATCCTTCCTACTTTTTAATATTGTTCATAATAGGTACTCTTTAAATATTTGTTTGTGAATGAATAAAAGAACTGTATACATATAACTGATCACTGCTTTGTGAAGGGATCCCTATGTCAACTCAGAGATAATATTAAGACAATTATAAACTCTATTAGTCTTTATTGCCATTGTATTTTTATTTGTGTTTCCCTTGATCTTGAATTTTTACTTATGTTTATATTTTGCCAAATACTTGTATGTGTTTTTTGTTTCAGTTCACCTGATAACATTTTATAGAAAGCAAGTGGGGCAGAAAATTGAAATATATAAATAAGCATGAATAAAAGCAATTTTTTTGTAATTTGTGATAATGGAGTTGCAGGCATTCTGACACACATAATTATGTACAAAATATAATTTGTGTTGAATTTAAGGTTCAACATATGGGTTTCTTTTATTATATTTATCATTGTATTGTTCCTTTTGCTAAGGAAATTAACTTATAATTCTTAGAATTCAGAAAAGGAGGTGATAAAAAAATCTCAAAACAAGCAGAGAAAATGTTTTTTGTGATTAATTCTTAAATAACAATAACTAACAAATTTTGAGTGCTTATTATACCCCAGTCACCAACCTAAATTCCTTTCGCATATTAATTCACTTATAGGGTAAAAAATATTATATTCATTTTCAGATGAAAAGATTTAGGCCAAAAAATGCTAAGTAGACTTCCTGAGATCAGAAAGCTAGAGAGTGTTGAAATTGGAATTCAAAATCAGGCAGAATAAGACCAGAGTTTATACTACCTCCAATGAGATACTTTTATTCATTCAAAAATTATTTGTTGATGGCCTACTATGTTTCATGTATAAAAACAGGCATTAGCAAAATACCACTGAACAATAATCCACAGCTGAAAAATTAAGAAATTATTTACATTTTATAGACTCAGTATCACTCCTGGTCTATGGCTATGTCTGGCAAATACAGGCTAAAAATGACAAATAGTAGAGTAACATCCATTGGATGTGTGATTGAGATTTTCAGGGTTTAGCTATGTGTTTGATACAGAACAGGCATAGGTCCCCACCATACACAAGTTTAAAAAATTTGGTCAACTTGTTTCACAAATAAAACTTTTCTTTTTGGGTATAATGATGAACATCAGGTTACATTTTGGTGTTTTGCCAGCCTGCTTTATTGGTCTTATATAAGTGCACTTGCTTTGATTGTTTTTTTCCTGTCATTTAATATATTTTTCTGCAATACTCTCCCCAATTACATGATAAGCGTTTTCTGCAATACTCTTCCCAATTACATGCTAAGCTACCAGAGGGCAAGGGCCCTTAGTTTGAGATAAGCCCGATCCATGGCCCCAGTGGCTGCTTGGATAATAAGTTTAAATGTGACTTGTGTAAACCAGCAGAGGTTAAAAAAGAAGAGCTTTTTTTTTTTTTTCAGACTGATGGCAACTCAGTGGTCATAGGGATTTAAGAGTTAATATGAAAGAACCAACTTCCCTTACGAGGAAACAGTAAGTGACTCAGAGCCACAGGGACAGCTTTGAAATATCAGTTACCTGAGATAAACCCGCAAAAAATAAACTTGCTTATTTTAAAAGGAACTTAGTGAGGGGTGGGCTTGTTTCTTTTCCTGTCAGATATTCACATCATTTGAAAACTATTAGTGAGCAACCAGAGTCCTAACAGTGATGTTCAAAACGTTTCTTGAAACCAGCCAAAAGTCCATTTTGGTCATTAAAATACCATCTAGGGATTTTTTTTTCCTATCA
Organism: Callorhinus ursinus; assembly: GCF_003265705.2. NCBI lineage: Eukaryota > Metazoa > Chordata > Mammalia > Carnivora > Otariidae > Callorhinus > Callorhinus ursinus. The sequence continues at coordinate 87,633,112 of NW_027397064.1, forward strand.
AAGCATTTGTAGGGAGTATAACTCAATACATTTTATATTCACACCTGGCAATAATTTATTGGATCCAATGTTGACAAAACAGGAATGAAGCTGAAATTAAGTCCTCAATTTGAATAAGCTCAATGGTTGTCTTGGTATACCAACCATTAGTCTTAATGATGTCTACAGGCTGGAAGATTACATTCCCACCTCATCTGGTGTTATATTTAGTAAAGACACCATTGTTTGAGCTGATTGAGATAGAAACAGAAAGATGCATAGATCCAAATTATATATGTTTTCCATGAGTTTTCTGCATAAAATAAACTCTTAATGATCTAGTAAAAAACCCACATCGTAATATCTAAAGACAATACTAGGGCCTACTATTGCCCAACCATTAGCACAGGCTTTCTCCTGGGTCACATATAAGTGTACACCAGACAGTTGCTTCCATAGCACTCAAGGATTCTCTCACCAAGTTTGCCCTCAGAAGCTGCCAACATGCTCTTCCTTGAGATACTCATCCATTTTGGAAAAAGTCTATAATTGACAGTCAAGTTGAAGAAATGTCATTCAATTCCCTCTTCCTGACATTCTTGGGTACTAATTGCACTTCCTGAATATTAAATAGAGATTTCCTCCATATGAGAGCAATTACAGAACTTGTTAAAAACACACAAGTGGCTTGTAAAAGCAATGCACACATTAAAGACAACTTCCTAAAAGGACTTTGGAAAGGTCTTCTGAAAACATCAGGAGATGAGCAGGTAATGAAAATGCACAGGATCTTTGATGATTATACTGTTTGCTAGAGAATGGTATGAAGTAGAAGGCAGAACAATGTCAGAGCGAACATTAGTTACTGAAGTCTGAAAACAACTTCACTGTGTAGCTATGAGGAAGTTATGCTTTCAGGTCCCATAACACAACATGATCAGAGGGCCTTAGGGTATTGAGGAATAAAAAATGAAGCAGAGTAATTAACAAGTCTCCTTACCAGATGAGAAATTTTGCGTTAATGTTTCAAAAATTAAATTCACATCTACATATCTAAAATATATTTTTGCAAGAGGCAGAATTAAATACTTTATTCAACAAATACTGCCTACCCTGTGATCATTTTATTCTATAGATTGGGAAATAATCAATGTTTAAAAAATGATAAATGTACTTTGAATTCAGGCAGATCTAGGCTCCTGTATTAGCTCTGCCACTTACTAACAGTTGATCTTAAGTGCATGTAGGTTATTGGCCCCAATCCTTCATCTGTCTCTGTATCCATCTCGGGCGCAGGGTTATATTTTCTCCCACTAGAGGTAGAATATATCAATTTGTCCCACTGTTACCAGGCTATGGTATGTGTCCTGCTTTTGTCAATGCGATATGAGCAGGTATAAGACAAGCCCCGATTTGACATGTGTTTGTATGGTTGGGCTTGCCCTCCTGTACTTCATTCATCATCATGAGAACATGCTTCTGCTGGACCACTGGTCAAGAGCAGACAGTATGGAAAAAAACTGGATTCAGGCTGCAACTTAGTCAAGCCCAGCCTGGACCAACTGACTCCCAGGTAAACCCCAGGTGATTAACAGATACATGAGAGAAAAGAAATCATTATTTTAATGTACTAGAAATTTGAAGGTCATTATGTAGCAGTAGTAGCTGATATAGTATGTAACTCAATCATTCTTCTACTCATAGTCCACATCCGTAAATTGATATTGTCAAACAATATGTAATATATAAGATTTCTATGAGGACTATCAATATTTTAAACACCTAAGTGCAAACATCAAAAAATCAATTACATATACTAATAATAAACTATGAAATATCCTAATTATATTACATAATAAACTATATACTAATAATACAATATACTAATACTATATACTATATACTAATAATATATACTAATAATAAACACATGGAACTGAAATTAAAAATTAAGTACCATTTAGAGGTGCCTGGGTGGCTCAGTCTGTTAAGCGTTCGAGTCTTGATTTTGGCTCAGGTCATGATCTCAGGGTTGTGAGATCGAGCCCCCATTAGGCTCTGTGCTGGGAATGGAGTATGCTTAAGATTCTCTCTCTCTCTCTCTTGCTCCCTCTGTCTTTCCCCTCAAAAAAATTAAATACCATTTACAATTACTACCAAAAGAAAAATGAAACACTTAAGTGTAAATTTACCAAACATGAGTAGGACTTGTACGATGAAAATTACACAATATTGATGACAGAATTCAAAGATCTAATTAAATAGAGAGGCATATTGTATTCATGGATTGGAAGACTAAATACAGTAAAGATGTCAATTTTCCCCATATTAATATACAGATTTAACATAATTTCTATCAAACTCCCAGCAAGATTTTTTGTAGATATAGACAAGATTATTCTAAACTATAAATAAATATATATAGGTATGCATATATATAAATTTATATATATACAAAATATTTGAAAAGGAAGAATAAAATAGTAAGAATCAGTCAACCTGATTTCAAGACATATTATATACCTACAGCATTAAGACTGTAAGGATAGGTATACAGATGAACAAAACAGAGAATCCAGAGATAGACCAACACATATATGACAAAAGTGCAAAAACAATAAAAGAAAGATTGGCTTTTCAGCAAATGGTGCTTGGGCAAATAGATGTCTATAAGCAACAACAACAACAACAAAAGAACCTTGACCTCAGTCTCAAACTTTATACAAAAAATTAACTTAAAATAGGCTATAGACTTAACTATAGGATGTAAAACTATATATTTTTTTTAAATAGGAAAACAAAATTCAGGTTCTAAGACTAGGAAAAGAATTCTTAGACTTGATACCAAAAGCACAAACCATATAAGGAAAAAACTGATAAATTGGACTTCCTCAAAATATCTTTTGCTCTGATAAAAAAAACAAAAAAGCTTGTTAAGAGGATGAAAAAGCAAGCTGTATAGTATGAGAAAATATTTACAAACCTCACGTCTGTTAAAACCAAAATGAGACATCTCTATATACCTATCATTAATGGCTAAAATATCAAATAGTGGCAGCTCCAAATGACAGCGAGAACACAGAGAAACTAGAACACTATACATTTCTCTTGGGAATATAGATTGGAACTGCTGCCCTGGAAAATAGTTTGGAAGTTTCTTCAAAAAACTAAATGTGCGCTTAGCATATGACCCAGCACACTTAGTCCCTGATTCCAGAGAAATAACGATTTGTGTTCACACAAAAATCTGTATACAAATGTTTGTAACAAGTTCATTCATAATAGATGAGAACTAGAAAGAACCCAGATGTCCTTCCACAGGTGAGTGAGTAAACAATCTGTGGTCCATCCCTACCAACTACTGGGTACACCACCAACTACTGGGAAGAAAGACTGATAATATGCAATGACCTGGATGAATCTCCAGAAAACTATGCTGAGTTAAAAAAAGGCAATCCCCAAAGTCATATACTGCATGATTCCATTTATGTAACATTCTTAAAACAACAAGATCATGTGTGTGGAGAATGGATTAGTGGTCAGGGAAGGGGATGCTCGGGAAAGGAAGCTTGAGTAAAAGAGCACCCTAGGAATCCTTGTGGTGATGGCACTGTTCTGTGTCTTGACTGCATCAGTGACAATATCCTGGTTGTGATTTTGTAAGACAATTTTGTAAGATGCTACCACTAGGTGAACTGAGTAAGGTGTATATGGGATCTCTCTATATTATTTACTGTAACAGTTCGTAAGTCTACAGTGGCCTCAGAATGAAAAGTTTCATTAAATAGTTATTTAAAACTTGAGAGTAGGGGCAGCTGGGTGGCTCAGTCATTAAATGTCTGCCTTCAGCTCAGGTCATGATCCCAGGAAGAGGCCCACAGGGGACACCGTCATCAGCTGGGAGCCTGCTTCTCCCTCTCCCACTCCCCCTGCTTGTGTTCCCTCTCTTGTTGTCTCTCTTTCTGTCAAATAAATAAATAAATAAAATCGTAAAAAAAAACTTGAGAGTAAATGATACCTTGTAAGTTTTCTAAAAACCTTAGTAAATGCAACATAACTAATTTTTCTCAAAAATGCTTTTTTCTTCTTCAATTTTAAATGGTTTGTCCAGGTGCTGAAAAATCCAAGGTTTTTTTGTTTTTGTTTTTGTTTTTGTTTTTGTTTTTTGAGGTGATTATTATTATTTTTTGCCAAAGAGAGATGCATCTGCTCATTAGGCCACTGTTAGCCTAGTGGATGCACTGTGCTGAAACCAACATGCGTAGCCAGGGGCAAATCCCATGTTCCAAGGCTCTAACGTGCCGCTCACATTTCTTGGGCTCACTCACTGTAAGAACACTGCCTCTTTGGGCTCAATTCCAATCCGAAGGGTCACAGGTCCGCAATTGTTCCAGTGTTGCATCAAGGACTCTAATACATTTAGGGCCTGCTAAAGAGAGAGTTGTCATTTAAGACAAATTAGTGACTTTTTCTACTCCTGAAGTAATTGGAATTTAGATATAGTAAGAAACCGTCTTTGTGTGAGTTATAATGGATGATAGAGATCTCTGCTTAGCATATAGTAAGTACTCAGTTAGGTTTCTTTCCCCTTAATGAATGGGATATCTTCAGGAAGTCCTTAAACAAGAACAAATATCCCCAGAGGCCTGAAATGATTTATTATATCAGGTTCATCATCAAAATGAACTGATAGTATCTTTCCTAGCAGTCTCAGATTAAAGTAAAATTAACAACTTTATTTTAGACTCATACCTTTTCATTGCCCTTGAAAGAGTCTTGAGACAGAAATCTACATAATTGATCACATAGTTACAAATAACTCCACAATCTTTTCCTCTCCTTCCTTTTTTTGAAGTATATGTTTTTCATCATTGTTTTAAGAATAGTAATGCCAGGGATTTTGCTTTACCAGTCTAATCTAGCTGGTCTCTGACCAACTACAAGGTACTCTAAAGCCCTACTCTCAGAAGATAAAGCCTGTTCCTGCTGAGTCCGTATGATGGATCAGCTTTCTATAATTTTTCCAGATATGAGAATTTGAATAAGCCATTTACTTCTGTGGGCCTCGCTTTCCTAAAGTGTAAAAATGGATTTTGGTGACTATGCCAGACATATTTTATTGACCTCTTCACTGTCTGTTTTCCCAATATGGCTCTTATTTCAGCTACCTGTTTTGTGTGAGCTCCAGTGATTTCATGCAGGTGCACCAGACAGTGCCTTTCCAAATGCCCATGACGCTAACTTCTCATTTAATCACGGAGCTTCCAATTTTTGTTGATCCTGCTCAGAGTCCATACAATTGTAGTATAGAAGAGACAGAGAGTTGATAACAATAAGTCTGGGGAAAATTCTAACCAATGGGAAATAGAATATAGTGGATATATCCTTCCTTTCTTCTCTCCATGAGCAGATAGTGCTGAGATACAGTTCATATTGTTTCTTGAAAAACTATCAGGATGGATTGAGCAATTAATTGTACTTGGTGGTGTCAGGGCTTGATAATACCACTCTTCCTATGGTGTTAATTCACTTTTTTTCTCTCACTTTCTGGGATTGCATGTCTTAATAAAGTCATAACTAAAATTTTAGTTCAGGCTCTGCTTTCTGAGGAACCCAGGTTAAAATGGTTGGTAAGAGGAGTAGAGACTACTCATCGTAGAATAGCAAAAATCTCCATCAGGGTGGCTTCACTGCCTATTTGAGGCTTTCACCTGAGATTAACTGGAATAAGGTATATATGGGAATGTGATGAAGGGATGTGCAGTGGATGTGGCATGTGAGACATATGGGAACAATGATAAGTTTGAGGATTTCTAGGAGGCTTTTTAACTTTTTTTTAATTACTTTGAAAGCGCCAATTAAAAAGAAAATCTCTAGAAGTTATGTGCCAACTAAAGGCAAACTAGAAGATAGAAAGTCTTTGACAGCAACTCATAAAATGTACTTCTTCTTTATTAAATCCTCACATGCCACCCTTATTGACTTCAGGCTAGCCTTCAAAGTCAGGTATCAGCAGTATTGACATTAGTGATATAATGATGAGCATAGCTGCCTTCCAAAGTTGGGTATCAGCAAAGTCCAAGGAAGTAAATACAATTTTTGTTAACCAAAGAAATCCCTCACATAGTGAAAGAATTACGTACACTGCCTATTTGTAATGCCAGGGATCAGAAGCACATGTAGGAGTGGGTCTCATGGGTTAGGAAATAGGGCTAGACTATACATGGGCTATGGAATAATTTATTTACATGAGCCACTTAACTGTCACTTGGGTTTCAATGCTCCGGCAAGCACATGTTGAGTTTTTTTCAATAGCTTCTTGAAGCACAGTTCTGAAGATGGTCAATAGTGATAAAAAGACTCCCTGAGAAAGTGATCAGTAGGCTCAGGGAAGGTAGTCATGTTATGATGAATTTACTATATTAGACTTGAGAACCCACCACCCATCTATGTTTCCCTGTTGGCCCAGGACACTCTCATTGCTAAAATAAAAGAGGAAATTTTATCATCTTTGAAAATCTCCATATTGTCTGCTTTTTGTAGCACAACAATGATAAATGCTGCCTTCGAACTGGACTCCCTGGTAAAAATGTGGGTGTTGGATACTGGAACGGTGGAGATCTAGTGGTTGCATGTAACTGTCAGTGATAAGATGAACACATTTACCATAATGGTCAGCAAAGCGAAGTGGTAATGGGGGTTCCTTGACCCACAGGAATCTGTGGTAATGAATAATAGAACATGGTATTCCTAAGAGTTAGAGAAATGGACAGTAAAACCCAGGTGTTGTTAGACTTGTGTAATAATAATAATACTCTTAAAAACATGCTGATAAGCAAAGGCTGGTGTCAATTGCCAGAAGGGAAACTGAAGTATTCCATCCAGACTGTAGTCTGTCTGCACTCTAGATCCAAGTTTTCTGGTTGCACAATCCATTGATGTAAAGTATTCTAGGTTCTACCCTCTAGTGGAAAGAATAAGTTGTTGCCTCTCACAACACCTATCGTGATGAAATAGGCCTCTTTGGTGTTTTTTATTCGTTTGTTTTATACCACTCTTGGGAAACAGTTCAGATCAATTTATAGGATGACATGGCAAACTCCTAGGTTGGAGTAGGAGACAGAAAGTGAGAGCTCTGCAGCAATATCAGGCTCTATTATAAGCAGCTCTACCACTTACGCCAGGTACTTTAGCTAAGCTAATGGTGCTAGAAGGGGTCTCTGTCAAGTCTTAGTAGAAGAGTCACAGTGAAGACCTTCTAAGGTTCTTAAGCAAGGCTATGTACTCTGAGGCAAGAAACTACTCTAAATTTCAAGATGGGTCCTGGTATACTATTAGGCCCCAGGTAAAGCTGATCATCTGATCTTGGTTCATCAAGTGATAGGTCAATTGGGGCTGTTCACATTTGGTTGAGTAATATCAGTTCCATTGTGTCTTAGTTGGGTTACTATAACAAAATATCATAGATTGAGTGGCTTAAACAACCGACATTTATTTCTCACAGTTCTGGAGGCTAGGACTTCCAAAACCAAGGAGCTGGCAGATTCAGTTCCTAGTGAGAGAGCTCTCTTTTTGGCTTAGAGATGGCTACCTTCTTTCTGTGTGTTCCTGTGACCTTTCCTCAGTGCAAAAGGAGATCTCTCCCACCTCCTCTTCTTCTTACAGTGGCACTAATCCCTTCTGAGGACACCACCCTCATAACGTTTTCTAAACCTAACTACCTCCCAAAGACCACACCTCCAAATACCATCACAATGGGTGTGAATTTGTAGGAAGCACAAACCTTCAGTCTATACTAATCAGGCAGAGCCATAGTCCGTAGTATGGAAGAAATGATATATTTGAGATTGGGCTTATGCACTTGAATAAATTACATGCAGTTGTTCAGAATCCCATGTTGCCTATCACCACTGCATCACTGCCTCTCTTCATTTTATTGTTATAAGCTTATTGGAGATTAACAAGAACTAGCTGTTGAAGAAGGAAAGGACTCACAGTGGTCATTGGTGTGGGAGCAGCCCCGAAGAGACTGCTAGTATATTCAAGTCCCTCTTATGGGGATAAGGAGTGTGGTGAAGAGAAATCCTCCCAGTGGGTACAGTTGTGAGGAATGTACTAAGTCATGTGCTTTATATAGAGAGAAAAGTGGTCTGGGAATTGCATACCCACCTGAACTCTTGGGAAGTAACAAATATTTTGACTGGTTACTCAGTGACCTGGAAGGAGTAAGTTTCAGAGACTAGAGACAAGGAGGCCTGGAAAAGAGGTATGAAGACAACCCGTGGTAGTGAACCTAAAGTATGTAAGTTTTTGTATCTCAAGGCAATGCCTTTAAAAGAATGCCTAGTGTAGAAGAATCTCTTAATAAGAAGAAGATAGGGTGATTCATCTTGTGGAGTATAAGAAGTCTTTCTTCTTGGCCATCTCATTGATAATGCAATGGGGTCCCATGAACAGAGTGACCACTTTGGTATAGTTGGAGACTATATATAAGCCCAATAGCATGGTCTCCCTCTAGCCAAAAGCTTCCAGCAGCAGAGACCAACAGTGAGCTCCCTGTGTGTAACTGTTCTTCAAGGAGACCAGCCATCCACTTCATATTAGGTTGAATGTACTGGACCCTTACCATTCTGGGGGAAAAAATGCAGAAGACTTACAGAAGACTTACAGAATATTTGATCTATCAGCATGGTACCATATGTAATACTGACTCAGACCAACAGACTGATTTTGTAACAAAGGAGATGTGACAGAAGATATATGACCAAAGGATTCATTGGTGTTGCCATGTGGGTCCCACCCCACCAAAATCCATAAAAAGCTGGTTTGTTCAATGCATGGAAAGACTTACTAAAGGCTCAGTTATGGCACTATTTCAGGGGCAACAGCCTGTAGCATTGGGATGCTGGCCTAAGGATGCACTAAAGATGCTACTGTATAGGATGCTGGATTAAATGGATCCAAAAACCAAGGGTAGAAATAAAATTCACATTTCCGACCATTATAGCCAATGATTCAATTTTCTTTTTGGCTCTGACAACTTAAAGGTTTATTTTCTATCTTAGGGAGCTATAGCTTCACTATGCTGGTGAGCATCTTTAGGTCAAACTTCAAGCTGTAACTCCTTCTTGGTCTCTTTGGGTTCCTCTTTCCAGGAGAGCAACAAGAAAAAAGAGTGAGGGAACTGGCAGGGGTAATTAACCTTGACTACCATGTGGAGCTAAGGCTGCTGCTATACAATGTGTCTGGGAGGATTGAGTAGAACCCAAGGAATCACCAGAAATTAATTAGTTCTTCCCTTACTAAGGGAGAGATTAAAACAGTGCATGGGCAATTGCAGCCACCATGGCCCAATAAGAACAAAGTGACTACGGGCTCAGAACCCTTGGGGTGGAAATTCTGGATCATCCCACTTGGACCAGCTACAGTGCTGACTGAGAGTAGGAAAACCTAGAATGGTTGTTGTGGCCTATTGTGAATAGCATTATGCCTTGTGATCAGTTACAGCAGAGTGGACTAGAGCTTGTTTCATTAACCTCTTCTTAAGTCTTTTTAGAGATTACACTGAAGAAAATTCTAGCTGATTATACTTGGATCTCCTCTTTCAGGGAGGAAGGGGGACATCTTGTTCTCATGTAAGTGGAACTCTTATGTTGAGGTATGGAAGGCAGATATAAAGGAAGATTTGAGCATATCCAATTGTTGCAAAAAAGAGTCTTTTCAGACATCTACTGGACATCTTTTCTGACTCTCTCAACCTGACCTGTCTCTGCTTTGTTCTTTATGGAGCTCTGTATGGACTCTAATTGACTTCGTATAGGCCCACCTGTTAGGTTCTCACCTCTCCTCTGACCTTCCCTGTGGCCTCTAAAATATGATAAGTCCAAGATTCCCCTATTCATCTTTCACACATGACAACAAGGGAACACAGGGGAGTTAGTCTTTCAGGATGAACCACAGAGCAAGGGTCCATAGATAGGATCCTGAGGATAGATGTTTCTGAGGTTCAGTTTCAATCACTTCTTTGAGAATGACCTTAGAGAATTGAGCAGTCAGCTATGTAATGATTTCTGTTATCAGCTTTCCCTTCATCCCTACTCTTTCTCCCTGGGATTGCCCTCCCTAAAATGTGCTTGCAAAGGTTCCACTTTCTAGGAAACCAAGGCCAAGACAGTGGATCAGAGCAGTGGTCTTCAAAAGTTTTTCTCCATATATCCTAAAAGAAATTGGAAATGATTTATCCTTTGTGCATTTTAAAATAGACATCTAAATATTTTCATAACAGTTGAAAAGATGTAATTTTTCCTATATTACCAAACAAATTTTATCACTACATAAAATAGTCTTATACTTTAGAGTCATTTATTGATTAACCTACTATATTTATTTTTTATTTTTAATATTTTATTTTTAAGTAATCTCTATAGCCAACATGGGACTCAAACTCACAACCCTGAGATCAAGAGTCACATGTTCCACTGACTGAGCCAGCCAGGCACTCCTAACCTACCACATTTAGATAGATAGATAGATAGATAGATAGATAGATAGATAGATAGATAGGTGTGTGTACATATGGATTTAAATACACACACAAATTGACATTTTAAATTTTGTTTCATTTTTTTTGTGACCAAAGAGTCTGATTGTTAATTTTCTTCTAATTTATCATTAAATTTATTAGTTTATAAATAATAAAATAATACAGTTAAATTATGTTATGATAAATCATGAGAAATAACAATAAAATATACTGGGAATGCATATTCTAATGAGATAAATTATAATCAAGCATTTTTATACATTTTATAATCAAGCATTTTTATACATTTAATATAAGATAAATAAGTATAAATGTTGCTAAAATCTAATTATCGTAAGAGAGCATTTTTAATGGGAGTTAAAAATATTAAACATTGTAAGTAATAAAATGAGTATTGCTCTAATTGGAATAAAAATGTATTCCAATAGGGGTGCCTGGGTGGCTCAGTTGGTTAAGCGACTGCCTTCGGCTCAGGTCATGATCCTGGAGTCCCGGGATCGAGTCCCGCATGGGGCTCCCTGCTCAGCAGGGCGTCTGCTTCTCCCTCTGACCCTCCCCCATCTCATGTGCTCTCTCTCTCTCTCTCATTCTTTCTCTCAAATAAAGAAATAAAATCTTTAAAAAAAATAAAAAAATAAAAAAATTTATTCCAATAAGTTCTAACTATTTTAATGGATAAAACACAACAAATCTGAAAGAAAAGATCAAAGGAAAGTGTTCTCCATGGGTTTGTGTTCAATATATATATTTTGAAATGTTGGTATTCCTAGATAATAGTACTGTAATAGTTAAAACATTCTGTATCGTTGACCCATTCTGCAATTCAAAGATGCTTTTCTTTCCAATTACTGTCCCTTTCTAGTGATTCTTATTAAGGATAGTTGAAAAATAATTTCTTATATTTATATATAAAAACATTTAGTGGACATTATTTTCTATCAATATTTATTTGCTTTGTCTTCACAAAGTTCTTCCTCAAAAGCAGTTCACTCTTTAATAAAGGTCAAGACATAGAAAAGACAAAGGTTTTACGGAAAATTATGTTTCCATTCTAAATTAGTTTTCTATTTCTACTATAACAAATACCACAAAATTAGTGGGTTTAAATAATACCCCTTTATGATTTCAGTTCCTGTAGGCCAGACATCCAGCAGCCTCTGCTGGGTCTCTGCTTGGAATCTCATGAGGCCAAAATCGAGATTTCAGCTAAGTCCTTTTCTGGACACTCTAGAGAAGAGTACACATCCTTGCTCATTCAAGTTGTTAGCAGAATTTATTTTTATGTAATTGTAGGACTGAGGGCTACTTTGTTCATTGGCTGTCAGGTGGGGATGATTCTCAGCTTCTAGAGGCCCCCACATTGACTGGCTTGTGGGGCTCTTTTTGTCTCAGAACTAGAAATGGCTGGTTGAGTCTCTATCACTCTGAAATCATCTCACCTGTTCTTCACTCACTGCATCTCTCAGGGACTCCTCTGCCTTGAACAAGCAACTAAGAAAAGGAGCCTGATAATGATCCAAGAACATCTAGTGCTCTTTTACTTGAGATTCCACTGGGTCCACCCAAATAACCCAGGGAATCTTGCTATCTTGAGGTCCTTAACCATTAATTTCACTGCAAAGTTGCTTTTTGTCACACAATCTAACATACATGCGCTTATCAACAGGAGACAAAAAAATCAAGGAGGTTAAAATTCTGTCTACCACATGCGTCACATCATTCCATCATCCAAATTCTAGTACCTCATTTCATTCTTAAAAGAATATATACTCTAAAACAGGAAAATAGAAGTCCGATGCAATTATAGGATCCTGAAAGGAGGATTCCCCTCTCTTCAGTGACCTGGAGATTTTACACACTAAACAATGTACCATAGTATGATTAACAATCAGTGTATAATATCTTTCTTTTGTAAAAGAAAAAAAAATCAAATAATTTACCACATAAATGTATCTTTAGTTGGATATATCTATTATTGAGGATTTCTTTATTATTGAGGATTTCAGAATTAAATTTCTTAAAACTGTGTCCTAAAAAATCTTTGAGTACCTTTCAGTATTTGAGTTTTCCTTACAACCTACCCCCCCCCCTTTTGAAGACCACTGAATGACGACATCTTTAGGAACCATTCCACTTCCAAGTATTCTAGAATTTTCCAATTCTGTCCCTGAATGAATGAAACATTATTATTTTTCAAGGCAGTTGTTCAAACCAGAGGGGAAATAATCTGTCAGGCCAAATATTTTGAAGTGGGTAGATCTAAAGCCCTTGTTATATAGGAATCTTGTAGTTATAAATCATAACTGAAAAGGCTATCAGATAAAAACTAACAGTTGGATTCTCTGGTTAGGTAATGAAATCACTAATGTGACTAAAAGTTTTATCACTGAATAGATGGCTTAATTGAACTGATTAGAGTTGAACTGGGTTAAATTAATCCACTGGTAAGTTTTATATTTTATGTTGTAACTGCACATTGTATTATTACATGTACACAAAGCCCATGTGAGCTGTTGAGATGTAGAATATTTTTCAGACAATCAACTTAGCTAAAAGAATTAACTCTGGAGGCACTGTTTGTTCCTGATTCCTATAACCTAATCACATGGTCAAGGAAATAGAAACTTTATAATATCAGGCATTATAAGGCTAGAAAGGTAATTATTTCTTGAGCTTATTGTAAAACAATGATGTAGTATTAACTATTTTCCCAAATCATAATAGCTAAATGGTCTGTTTATTTATTATTAGAATAGATACAGCCAGACTGAGTATTCTTCTTGAACTGTAATTGGGCTCTTTCTTCTGCTACTTGTCCAACAGAGAAAGCTATGACATCTAGACCCGCACTCTCCAATAGGGAGGCACTAGACACATGTGCTATTAAGCCCTTGAATGATGGTTATTCTGAACTAAGATGTATTCTAAGTTTAATCCAGCACACTGGAGTTCAAAACTTCAGCTCAAATAAAAAAATTGAAAATATTTCATTAAAAACTTTTTCCATTGATCATATAGTTAATCATAATTTTATCTATATTTGGGTAAATAAGATACATTATTGAAATTAACTTCATCAGTTTCTTTATAAATCTCAGTGTGGCTACAAGAACATTTAAAATTACATATGTGGCTCACAATATATTTCTCTAGTGTGGTGCTAGTTTAGACCATAGCGTCTCAAAAAATCTCTTAATTGTGTGCTACCTATGTGCCTGGCAATCTAACTTTATGAAAAATGTTCAGTCTTCATAAAAACTCTTTCTCCTTCACCTCTCATGTCCAAAAGAAGCAGAGCCACGCTGGTCTATCCCCACAAGGCTAGTAGCTCAGAGGAGATTTCTGGCGTCTCGTTACCTTCCTTTCTCCCAAGACTCACTTAGAGAGTCAGGGGCTCAGTTATTATTGGTACAAAGGTTTCATGGGGAGATAAATAAAGCTTAGCAATACTAGAGACCAAAATATTCCTGTGATCAGCAACTCCTGACCAGTATGAGGTTTTTGATCTTGATTTTTAATCACACTACTTCTCTTCATAAACAAGCTGACACTTGCTCTCCTTTCTTCATTTCCCAAGGCAAGACAACTATAAGCTGAAGTGTTTTTTTCTGTCTGAGGACAAGTTAGATGTGATGAAAAAAATAATAATTACTACAGAACTGCCTATACTTTCAACACTAAGTAGAGCTAAATTCATCTTTGATCATCATCTGCAGCTTCAAAATAACTGCTTCATAGACAGGAGGTCAGCCCAGAGCCCCGGTTCAAGCAAAGAACATGGACAGCCCCAGCGATGCTGTATGCGGCTGTGACCACTGGGCTCCTGAGACCCATCATGTGAAGAGGGGAAGAATTATAGCCAAAACCAGAGCCAGATTTGGTTCACTAACCTTTTTGATAATCAGTCAAAATTAGTCTGTAAACAAGAAATGAGTGGCGACACAATGTCAAATAAAAAGGCCTTGAACCCAAATCTAAAAAAGCTTCTGCAAGGAGTAGGGTACTTTGGAGATTAGGATTTGTGTAGGGGTACAGAAATGTTAACAGGTCAAACATTTCCCTAATTAGGAGGAAAGCCCAGAAAAAGACATGGCGGAACAAGGCACCTGTAATGACACTGGAATCTGTTGAATGGTATAACACTGATCTCCATCCATACGTCCAAGATCAAGGCAAGGCTTGAGTCAGAACCAGGGAAGCTGGAGAATAGGTACATGCAAGGAAGATAAGGCAGAGGGTGATTATTTGTCAGAAAATAAGTGGGCAGGTAAGTAGGTAGGATGATACAAGCAGAAGGGAAAACAAGAAGGCAACCCCATCTCCAGAACAAAAAAGTAAACAATCAGCCAATCGAACAAACTCCAAAAAGTTATATAGAAACTGACATGACAATTAAGGGGAGAATATTTCATTTAAAACTCCAAAGAAATTTTCAAGTAACTAAAACTGAAGGTGATGATAAAGCCAATTACCAAATAGATGTGAGGCACCGTAACGATGGAAGAATCTTAACAAAAAGGAAATTCTTGCAGACAGAATGAAGTGCCATGAGTCGGAAGAGAGGGATTGAGTGAACATGTGGCTAAAACAACAGGCGGAGACTAAGATGAGTCGATTCCGACACTTGGAGCCTGGGTGGCCTTGTCACCTGCAGGCTTTTCTCGGTACCCCACAACTTTGCAGCACTTTTGAATTGTACTGGATCATGAAGGCATTTGGGATTTGGGGGTGGTGTGGGAATGGAGGTGATATCCTAGCTTGCATTTTGTTCTTCTTTAGTGTGAAATATTCCAGGTGCTCATGCACGTACTGACACCATCCCCTGAGAGGGTGTAGCTCAGGAAGTGTTTATGGTCTTATTCAACTGTTCAGTGACTGGTGATGGTCATGGAGAATATCAACAAGAGGCAAACACATCAGGCCAATATAAAGCCAGAATAGGGACGCCTGAAAGGCTCAGTTGGTTAAGTGTCTGCCTTCAGCTCAGGTCATGATCCCAGGATCCTGGGATCAATTCCTACATCGGGTTCCTTGCTCAGTGAGGAGCCTCCTTCTCCCTCTGCCTGCTTTTCCCTCTGCCTGCCACTCCCCCTGCTTGTGCTCTCTCTCTCTGGCAAATTAATAAATAAAATCTTAAAAAAAAAAAAAGCCAGAATAGACAGCAGAACCACAATTTAAAGATTGATCATCATTCCATCGTTGATCCTTGGCTTGGGCTGTACAAAAACAAATAAAATACTTTCTTTTTAAAATTTGGCCCCATTCTTAAGGAAGCAATAATGTCAAGGGAAAACATCAAAACTGACCCATCAGAATGGTATTTTATGCTATAACCGAATGTATCAGTACATGATAAAACTGGTGAGTCTTCAATGGTTACCTCTTCTTAATTTTTTTAACATTTTGTATTTTTTAAATTTTTAAAAATTGTATGTATTTTATATTGTTTATGGTTATCTCTTATATGTTAAAGGAGTAGCTCCGATAGTTTAAGAAAATAGGCTAAAGACACACAAAAAAAGTTAGTGCTTTGCAAACATTACTGTGCCATCAGATTCACCTGGAGGTCTTAAAACCCAACTTAACTGGGCCCATCCTCGGAATTTCTGGCTCTGTAGTCTGGGATGGGGCCCAAGGATGTGCATTTCTAATGAGTTCCAGATGATGCGGATGGTATTGGTCTAGGAACCTGACTTTGAGAAATACTGGTCTAGTCACTGGGCCCATCAAGACTATGATCATGGCTTTCTCTAAATGTATACATTTATGTATTCTAAGAGATGGCTTTCTCTAAATGTATACATTTATGTATTCTAAGAGATGGCTTTCTCTAAATGTATACATTCATGTATTCTAAGAGAAACTTTTCATTTTTCCAGACTTGAGAAACAACATTCCTTAGTAGTTAAGTTTGTTTCATTGGGAGACTTTTTTTTTTTTTTTTTTTAATAAAACTCAAGACTGCGATGTCCAAAAGAACACTATGAAGAATAATGCTTGTCGGTATCTCTCGGCACTCTCTCTGCCTCTTCCTTTGGTGATACAACACTTATTGTACTCCTCTCCTGCAATTTCAGGACTGCCATTAGGATAATGTGGATTACACTTTGGCAAGCCCCTGTCTAGATATTATATTCAAATGTGTCACTAACAGGAAATAAAATCTGCTATAAGAAATGATGGGAAATGCTAGCCAGAGTCTGTTGAAAATAGATACCTGCCTTAGCCAGACATAAAGAGAGATAACCCTGAATGTAGATTAAGTCTGCAATACATACAAATTTGTGATTCTGTCAGGTTCATTAAAGACAGTAAATCTAGAGAGATTTGAAGCAGAATTGATGATGAACATTTACCTTCACTGAATTCCATAGTGCCTGTGAATATTTACCCTTTGCTCTCTGTTAAGGCTTCAAGCAGAGCAATCTGAAAACTATTCTCCTGAATGTTACTTGGAAACACATGGTCAAAGTTTCCTAACACAGAGTCTAGGCAGCTTTATTATCATCACTAACATTAAAAATGCATGTGTCTATCTTCATGTGGTAGGACGACAGGTGATATACAAAACAAGAGGCATTCATAATCCATGCATTTGAAGACCTCTGATACAAAGACAAAGACAAGCACTAATTTGTAGACAATGACCTAATAGAGAAGATTAAAACAACATTTTTTTTTTGCGCAGAACATAAGTGAAGAATAGCAGTTTTGTGAAGCAATGAGTTGGAAGAGTTGATTTCTCCATTGGGTAGAGTTTGTTGATACTTGATTCATGTGTAATACACAGGTATGGTTTATACTCCACTGCTTCTTCCAACTAGCCTGCCTAAGTTCCTTGTCCTGAGTGAAGGCATGAAGGAAAGGAGGTAAATGTTCAGCAGTTTTAAATATGTATATATATATATATATATATATATATATATATATATGAAGAACTTTATTATGAGAAATTGGTTCACATGAATACAGAGACTGAGAAGTCCCATGATCTGCTATCAGCAAGCTGGAGATCCAAGAAAGTCAGTGGTATAATTTCAGTCTAAACTTGAAAGCTTGAGACCCAGGGGAGCTGATGGTGTAAATACCAGTCCAGGAGCAGAAGACCAATCTCCCAGCTCCAACAGGCTAGCAGGCAGCAAACAAGGGCAAATTCCTCCTCCTTTTTCCTTTTTTTCTATTTAGGCCCTCAACAGATTGGCTGATGCCCATGCAAATTACAGAGGACAATCTACTCTACCCAGTCCACTGATTAATTTCATCCAGATACACCCTCACAGACACACCCAGAAATATTATTTCATCTGGGCACCCATTGTCCCAGTCAAGTTGACACATAAAATTAACCATTACACCTGATTAGGTCTTTCCTCAATCTCCATATGCAAAATGGTGGACTCTACCCAGAAATTTAAGCTAACTCTCTTTTGGGAAGTCATTTCTTGAACAGAATACCTACCATAGTTTTCTTATTATATGCACAAAGTAGAACTGTTATGAGATAGTTCTAAATAAATTGAGAAAAGAGAATGTAAACTTTAGAACTAAAGAGTATTTTGGAGTCACCAATTTCTAAGGCTTCATTTTACAAGGTTCGAAAGAGGAGGTCCTATGGCCAGAATCTGAGAAGCTAGTCAGTGAAGAAATGATAATAAATTTCCACACACACACATCCCTACCCCAGCCGATTTTGCTTTCCATTCGAGGGGCTAGATCAGTCACAACTAATCTATAAAAAGGCATAAATTGAACAACTTCTATTTCTAAGACAAAGACAATCAAGACACATTAGAAAGAAAGTTCAATCTTCTTTATAATTAGAATTTGTAATGGTTTGTTCTCTAAACCAGCAGACATAACTGACATAAGAGATAATAAGCTAAAACTACTACAGTCAAATTTTCTCAGGTTTTATTATTAAGAATATCCAAAGTATTTATTAATGATGCAAGTGTTTTTCAGACATGAAGGCATTTCTTACAGTGGTAGAAAATTGTTTGTTCCATCCCTGTCTTTTTTCTTGAAGCATTAGAGTTATTAAGTACAACATCTGCACAGAACAGGTTGTTTGCTTTTCAAATAACTTTAGCAGAAAGAGATATTTGATGAATTAGTAATGTGTTTGACCTTGAGAAACAGATAAAAATATCTGGTTCTTCGGTCCTTTACTTTGATGCCTCAGTACCTTTTTAAAGCTGGATTTTACAAGCCCCTTAGCAAATTGGTTTTGCAACAGTGTTTTTCCTTGTATGTAATATATTACTTGGATGCTGAAAAACCTGCAGGAAAAGGAAAAAAAAAGAAAGTCTGAGTAACCAGTAGCTTCTGTGGTCATTATAAATGCCCAATGGGTATGTCAGGGTCCTTTAATTGAAAACAAATTATGTAAATCCATTTATGTGTGATAAAAATTTACAAAAATAACCCTAAAAACTGAAGAACCAGACATATCAGCACAGTTGAAAGTTAACTTGTAAGACATTAAAAGATGTTCCTAGGTTTGTAACTTCTTGTTCTATGTCCAGGAAATTTATTTTCTAGACAATTACCTCTATGGGGAACACCCAGGGCTGGAGGGAACAATTTGCAGAATCTTACTGTTATTGAGTCAGCCCTGCTAGCCATTAAATAACAGGTGGCAGGCTGTGATTTCTATGCCGAAGTCACATGGTGCAGTTATCCTATGGAGGTCCTGGCCCTCAGAGAAGAAAGGCCAAGATGGTATCTCAATTACCATAAAATGAAAGCATTTTGCTTCTTAGTCCAAAAGAGCTTACTTATTAAGCTATAAAACTATAATCCAAAATCACAAGTGTACCCTCACTCTACATACACATAACATTCTTCAGTTCTAACGTCACTTTTTACTTGCTCATCACACATCTGAAAAGTGAAAGGATTACCTGCAAGAGGCACTTGGCATTCCTAAGTGATGCCGGTGGCAATGAGCCACAAGGAACTTGGATCAAATGTTTTCATTGAATGGAAGGGTCCCAAAAGTTTACATAAAGAATGAATTTGGCCATTTTGAGTTTTTTTGTTTGTTTGTTTGTTTTGGTTTTTATTTGGTATTATTTGATTTGGCATTTGGTAATTTTTTAATCTTCTAGGAATACTAGATATAGTCCACTTGCTGTGCAAATTTTCAGTTCACCAGTGCTTGGGGTATTATAAATAATTACTGTGTAGATTAATTTTCTAGAGAGTCAGATGCTGCTCCCACCAGGGAGCATTTTGAATCATGTAGGAGTGTTTTGGGCTTTGGAGCTGACATTGGAATTTGTGGAATGAAGGTCAGGAACGCAATACACAGGACAGTTCTGCAAAATGAAGGGGTGCTTCCTAGGAATGCCTAGAGTACCACTAAGGAGAACAATACCTGAGGAACCACCCCTCTGAGGAAAGAAAAAGCAATTTACTGTGGGCTCTCATCTCACTCATGGGCCCTATCCCATCATTATGGCATGAGGGTACATTTCTACCCTGAAACTGGGAACACATTGTCTCAGGGCAATGTGAAAAAAACAACACAAAACACAAAAACATAAACAAAACACGGTCATTTAGTGAGCAGACTCCTAAGAGATTTTATTGGCCACCAGATGTACTCCATGCCATAGGAGTCAAAAAACAACCCAGCCCAAACTCAGAGAGGGTCTTCTAAAACTCATAAGAGATTCAGATATATAACTTTCTGAGACTCCCTTCCTACAGTCCACATTGCCTCTCCCTATATGACTTGACAAGGATGAGAAATGATGATGAAGCATTATAATGAAAAGTTGCAGTCTTCACCTTTTGTTCTGAGACACTCCTTCCTTTGTGTGGTTAGCTCTTGGCGTGGGATGACCTCCAGTATCCACCCATGAATACTGAAGTAACAATTAGGATGTTATTTACAGATATTTTACAGATGTTTTGTGATAATACCATAATACATTCCCTATAAAAGAATGAATGAAGGGTAGCAGATTGTAAAGGTGCTGTTCGAGTTATTTTTTCCATCAATATGCAATAAATATAAGTGAATATTCATATTGAAATCAACATGCACAATCATTCCAACACAAAGGTCTAGCAGGTATGGCCCCTGTCCCTTCTTTTCTCTTTGCACTGTCTTTGGACTCTAGGTCCAGGGTCTTCTGGCCTCAGTGTGGACAAGTCTTTCATTTTCTTTTCCCTTTTAGTCCAGGAGACTCATTTCAAAAATTTTAGATGAAATTTACCAAGAAACCAAAGGTGTAGATTTCTGAGTCTGAGAAGCCAAATATAATCTCTTTTTTGATCCAATGTATGAGGCACAGAGAACACTGTCCAGTTTCTTAATATGTCTAAGGAAATCCATATCTGAAACAATAGTTGTGGGACTTCTTGTTTAGAGCTCATGTTCTCTTGGTCTCTCAAATATCATTCATGGTGACATGTTCTCCTGTAAGTAGTAGAGCTGTTGCAATACACAATCCTTGAGAATGGTCTTGTCTTTTGAATGTTTCTTGGCTGCCTAACATTTGAATGAGAATGATCCATCTGAAGTAAACTCACTTTATCCAGAGATTCAATTCAACCTAATCTGTACATCCTCAATTTCCCCTTCTGAAATGTCCAAGTGCTAGAAAGGGTTACCTTAATCTTTAATACGTTTTGGTTTGACAAAGGAGTCAGAGATTCACAATTCTGGGAGAAATATATTTCAAAAAAATTTATAACAGTCTTCTCAGCAAATTGTCAAATTCACTTTAAAATACACATGTTACATAAGAATTCAACTTCCTGTTTGATGCTACTAGCGATGATGAAGTCAGTACCATCTAGATACTTTTTGAATACTTCTGTCCTTCTTGATGTCATACCCAAGCTATTATAACCCTTTGTAGAAAAGGCTTGTGGTCAATAGAACCTTAAGTTTTAATTTTTCTTTGAAATGTTTCCAATGTGCAGATGATCGATGGAATAGAAGTGATGTATACATATGAAGTCTGACACAAATGCTGAACTTTTTGATATTAAAAGTTAACTTAAAGTATTTGATGACACTCTTCCACTGTTTCCTTATGACAGTTCATATTGGGATTTTTGGGTTTCCCAAGGATGCTGTCCTGGAACTGCCCCACACATTCTAGACCTGCTCTTGCTTTTGATACCTTTTTTGGTTTTGCTCTAATTTCAAATTTCTAACTTTTCACTAAAAAACGTAAGATTTTGGGAGCTCCAAAAGGGAAAGCTAATTTTGTAGATCATCAATTAAAGTCAAGATGGACTAGTCGATGCAGTAAGAGCCCCCAGATCGTAGAGTGACAGAACACAAAATATTTTTTTGTCTCATTCTTACTGTATATTCCAATGTGGGCCAATGGGTCTCCACTCATTGTAGATCCAGGTCGATTAGCTCAATCAAGAGTAAGTGTTAGGTTTCTATCTCACTCTGGGTTCAACTTTTCCTTAGTTCCCATTTATAGGCCTGGGGCAACAAGAAAGTATATTTAGAAATCTATTCAAAACATTGTGGTAACTAGAAAAAAATCCCCTCTTTTCGGGTTCTCTTTATCATCTTCCAAGAATGTTTTATATCTCAAATTCTTTAAAAATATTCTCTGATCATGTGGTTGCAATTTCTTCATGACTCCTTCCACCCCCACTTCCAAACTCAACTGACACTGGTTTTCTTTAGAATTTTTTACATTACCTACATTCAGTGCATCTCCAGCCCTATTATCCAAGTTGTCTCCTCTCAGCTACTTCAACATAGTGCCACTCCTTTTCTGTGCTAAATACTGCTTGTCTGAGAAAAAAGAAACTAATTGTTGTAACTCCCATATGGAAGCTGCAAAGATTGTTAGAAGCTGCTCTCTTCTGCTCCAGGCTACAAGCGCTGCACTAGGTCTTACAGGTTTGTTTGACAATCTCACAGCAGGAATAGCTGTGGGGAGAGGAGAAAAGTGAAGTAACAAGGAGATTGGATGTCAAGCTCCTTTTTTTTATACAAGATCTCCTCTAATAAGAGTATTACTGCATTGTCTAATGTTGAAGAATTTAAAAATGTGTCTGACCCACACCTTTGACAGCCTTGGAATATGGCCCTCTCTCCCAGTTAGGGTATCTCATTAATTTATTTCACAGAAAGTCACCTCTTCTCCTGGGCTGGGCCCTCAGCAATCACCTGTGGATTGCTGCCACAGTCTTTAAACTATCTTCCTAGTTTCCAGATTACCCCTCCATCCAATGCATCCTGCTGACAATAATTAACTTGCTTAAACACCTGTGACAGAATAATTATTGAGATGTTATTTTACTTTATTCTCTCTACTACTGGAGATGGGAAATAATTAGAGGTAGATTTTATCCAATCCCAAAAGCCTTTGGTGTTGAGCCTGGGCCGTCGAGGTTAGAAATAATTTCTGGGAATCAGGGCCATTGACAGAAATTTGGAGAAATCCAGAGCACATTCTCCCATAACCAGGCTTTTGTGAAAATAAACTAACTGACAGGGGAGCTAATCCTTAGGGCGAAGAAAGCAGAACTGGCTCAATAATGAAGCAGGTGTGGTTCGTTTCGGCAAGATGGTGGAGTGGTCAGAGCTGGCAGGCTTTTAGAGTGATATGGAACTAATGTCCCATTCCCACACAGTGCACCAAATGTCAAAAGGATTCGTGATAGAATAACCAAGGTGACAAAACCCCAAAAGGTCATGGTGTTGGAGGTACGGAGAAAGTGCATGTCTTCATACATGGAAAAAAGGGAAGATAGCAGGCTGCTTTGAAAGGACCACAAGGGCTTGAACAAGAGCACGTCAGGAACCAGCACTCTGGATGAAAGCCCAGAAGCCTTCTTCCCATCCTAGAATTTGTACATGACTCTGAGGGAGGCTCTGCCTGCCAAAACAAATTTATTATTATGACTGAGTTGAATTTCTTGACACCTCTGGTAGATAGAGGTGAAGTCTGATTTACCTGACTTAGAAAGTAAAATCAGGTGAAGTTTTCCTCATTTGGTTGATGTACCCTGAATTTATAGCCACAAGATGCCACTCTCAGCATTACACTGTCCTACCCGGAAACTTTCACAGGCTCGGAGTACTTGCTGTATTCAACCTCAGCCCTTCAGGTGAGTGTTCAGACAGTTAGTTCCCACCTTAGCTACCAAAATTAATTTCCTCCTTCTTCCAAATATTCATTCTCTGCTCAAGTCTGCCTCACATCTTTAGTCCTGTGACCGCTATTGACTCATTCCTTGAACTCTGACAGTTCTTTATCCCCATGCAACCCTAGCATGTAAAATAAACCACTCTATTTATGCAGCCTAGAATTATTTATGGTTACTTCATTAGGGTTAGTGTTCTTAATGAGATTAAAAGCTCCTTTGGGGCAAGAATCACATCTCATATTTCGGTTACCCTCCTAGTGTCTAACAAGGGGCTAAGCACAAACTAAAGACTTGTTAATTGATTGCATTATCTGTCAATGCCTCTCATGAGGAGTCAGGTCTGGGTCGAGGATCTCATTCAGGAAGAAAGCATGCCATTCAGGATAATAAACTGACACAACAGAATTTATCATAGCCAGAAGCACAAAAGACAGTTGATCGGTAGTTTCGTCTGTAGAACACAGTTTAATTGGTTCAGCTCTGAAAAGTGCAAGTTGCTTGCTTGCCTGGGTGGTGAACGTTGTTAATTCCCGTTCTGAGAAAAGAACTGAAGCTCAGCGAAAGGGGCCAGATGTTCAAATCCCCTAACAGGAAGCCCAAAAGCATCAGGTCCTGAGCCTGTATGTTCTCTCAGTGCTACATTAGTAATTAGTTAATCAGGGGAAGTAAAGACTTGGGACATAACTAGAGGTATGGAAGAAAGGAAAAGACCAGAGCTAACTCTAGTAACTCATTTGGTCACTTCTTTCATTTGGAAAAAGACAAGAGGTACAGAAGTCTCCTTTGCCTTGCGAAGGCTAAACCAGAGAATTACTATTATTTACTGATGTCATTTTTGCATGGGATAATACTAAGAACACCTGTAGACTAGTAGACTACTAAGCCCTGTCTGCGGCTTGAATAATCACCTTTCAAATATGCTCTAAAAAGCAGGACCAGAAATCTGACTCATATAGAATATGAAGCCATGTAATTTGCCATTATCCTCATGTTATAATTCAATCTTTATTAAAAAGCGGACAATAAAAATGAGTAGTGTCTTGGAATCTGCTTTTGCTCTACCCACACTGTATGGCAGGAAATCTGTGAAACTGACGGGCTCTCCCAGGCCTTCTTTTCTGCTAACCTTTCTTGTTATGAAAGGCATAAGACAAGAACAGGCATTGATTGGGGAATTGAAGCTCTCCCATAAAAGAGGAGTATGTCAACAGAAATACCATCAGCTCCCCAGCACTCAGGTCAAATATTCCTTAATCTCACTTGTGTCAGGGGATTGCATGACCACCCTCCGACAAGGACAGCCAATATTACCTGCACCAGGAATCAGACCTGTTGAAACGTGTGGAAAAGGGACAGGCTGAACGAAAGAACAGCAGTGCCTCCCACGGACACACAGAATCAGGTCTGGCTGTATTTCAAACACCAAACAAACTATATTTTCAATTTTACTGCCTGACATTTACCAGAGGGGAAAAGATACATAAGTAATGAGGCAAAAGGGCATGACAAGCTGCGTGTGTATTTTCCCATTACATGAAGAAATAAGCCTAGCAAAAATTGTGCTTAGAATTCAAAATTAAAAATAAATAAGTATTTTTCGCATTTGTCAAAGCACCCTTAACAAATTCAACAATTCCGAATGTATATAAATGTGGTTGATATTTTTTGATGCTCTGCTCTAGCAATATCACCCACTTGTTTTCTCTGTATTATGCCGCACATTATTTTAGGTCGGTATGTAAACACTGACATCTGTGTCTGTCTCCTGCAACCACATTATTTTCTTAATAACAACAGCTGTCATCATTATCAACTGCTTAATATCTGCTAGGCACAGTATTAGTACTGTACATGCCTTCCATCACTTCACCCTTAACAAACATTCTACACAATAAGTGTTCTCACTATCAGTTTATTAAGGTAAAGAAGTTCAGCGTGTTAATTGATGGAGCTAGCCTCTGGAGCACAAAATCAACTCTTCCTTCCTTTCAGCCTCCCCTTCAGACCCCAGCACAAATTCTGCCCTCTCTGGGGTCTTAGTAAATATGGTGGCTGCCTGAGTTTACTTTCACACATGAACAAAACCGCAGGTTGAAGCATCATTAATGAATCATCATTAAAGTGGCTGGGAGTGTCCAGGTAAACTAAGTCAGCCACTCGGCTCTGGAATGACTGATACACACACACATTTGGACTATACATTTTGGTCTTAAGCATGCAGAGTCTGATCCCTGATCACGCAGAAGGACTTGAACCAGAATTTCTTTTCTTTCTTTCTTTCTTTTTTTTTTTTTAATGCAGTTGATCAGTCCCCTGTTCATGATACCCAAGAGGGAATATGCAACCACAGGGGTGTCAGATTCTGATCCAACATCTATAAATGTTTTTAGTAATAAATAGGTGCTTAATTTTCTAGCTTTTAAAGCCCAAAACACTAACTCTCCTCTCAGGATTTCCTGGTCCTGAGGTGGTTGATGTGACAAAGAGTAGTGCAGGTGGTCAGGGTTGTAATTACGCTCTAATGAAAACTGCTATTTACCGTTGAAAGGCACCTCTGTAGTCTGGCATGGCTCCAAGAAGTTAGACTTTCTTAATGCTGTTTCACATAAAAAAAAAAGTAATGAACCTCTCCCAGCACCTGTATAAGGTACTTAAAATGTCATTACCACCTGTAATTACATGGCGAATCCAATTACCACAGCTAAGGCATCAGATTGGTATGTACGATTTGTACATGTTGACTGTGTGGGCTATAAAATTGTAACTGGAGAAGCACACGTAGTGGGAGATTGTGTGCATCTTGTATAAAGCTCGAAGAGCAATTAGAATTTAAAAAAGTAATGAGGAATAATAAGAATAAATGAGTTTCACTGAAGTAAGGGCATTTTATAAGCTTTAGCTGAGAGGTCCCTCAGCTTCAAAAAAGTAGGAAAAATTATCCTTGAACGAAAAAGAAATCATATAACATATTGGAATAAACAACAAAGAAATATAATAATTTCCTAATAGAGATATATTATAGTTTTCATGTTCGCTGTTCAGACTTGACTTAGGTTACATTAGAAAATTGGAAAATCCTCCACATACACTAAGAGATTTCTGGGAAAGACAGGCTGGTTGGACCTATGTGAACGTTGGAATCAGTGAAACAGAGCCTTCCAAACCCCTTGTGACATTCATCATAGCAGTTACACGAGTTACACTAAATTATGATCTTTTTTTTATAGATGGAGGAGTGATAAATGCAGAACTGTCTGCCAGCTTATTATACGGTCAGTAGCAGTGAAAGGAATGGAAAGTGACAGGAATAAATAACATAATCTGATCAGTTGATCAGTTAGTGGCACACAAAGACTTCTGGGGCTCTGTCTTATATAACAATCTCTAGTCTCCTGGGAGCCATCTTAGAAAGATTGACTGTTGCCACAGATAAGTTCAACTGTGTGAAGGACAGAAAGCATCAGGTTTCAGATATGCTAGTGGGGTTTTGTCTATCTGCTTGCCATAAGAAGTCAGCAGACTCCATATCATGGCCCCTTGACATGAATTAAATTGCCATGCCACATGGGAAGAAATAGACAAGTTTCCTAATCAAATTATAACTTCTTTATGGATAGAGTTTGTGACTAGTAATTTCTTTTTAAAATATCTACAGATATTTACAATTCTATAGGAAACAGACACATGACAAATGTTCTTTGCTGGATTTTTATACATATATGGTATAAGAATATAATTTTACATCTTGTCTCATGAGGAGTGCCTGGTCCCCAGACACAGGACATAATTTGACTTTTCAAAATTGAAATAAGGGGTAGATATTGAAATTACACTCACTGCCCAATTTAAACACCAGTTGGCTTATTATAGTGAGCTTCCCAAAGCCCTTGTTTGATTCTCCCTGTGTATCCTTCACATGTCATGCACTAGTGAGACTCCCTTTAAAACTCTGTCCTCTCTTTTTCTCATGACACAATTTTCTCACAGTTTTCCTCTGACCTCAAGCCATTCTTTTCCGTCTTCTTTACCGACTTGGCTAGACTTAGGCCTTTCCTCTCTCAGAGACATCTCTGGCCAATTTCCCATGCTTCTACGGTCTTAACCTTCATGCATATGCCATCAGCTTTTGGATATGTTTCTAGCTGAGTCTTACTCCTGCCAGAAAAATGTTTGTAACTGTTTGCTAGGCAGGTCCTCTTAATTTTCCAGAGCCAGGTGAAAACCAGGCGATATTAAATGAATTGTTTTTCCTTCCCATACTATATTTTCTTCTTCATCTTAATTCTTGGCATTAGCACTTATCCCGAAAAAAAAAAAAAAAAAAGGCAAGACTCCATCCTTACCCACCCTCTTCCCATCACCCAATCTAAATTTCTACAATCTGCCTTGCTTTTTTCTCTACCCACCCCCCCATTACCATTGCCTGGGTTAAGGACTCTAGCATTTCCCAGATTTCCTATGGTATCCTAACTGATCTTCCTGCTTCCAATTTTGGCTCCATATCTTAATTTATTCATCCACATTCTATGAATCTGATCATGTCATTTTCCTACCTAAAACACTTTAGTGGCTCTCCATCTCACTTTAGGCAAAAGCCAAATGTATAAGAATGGCTGGCTCATTGGTTCCTTCCCAACACGACTGCCCCCTGTCTTTCTCACCTCCTAACCTTTTATCTCTCCATAAATCACATCCTGAATTTTACCAAGTATGTTTATGTTTTTTCTCAAGTGTCAAAAATCATGTTTTATTTCTTATCTTCTTGGCAAACTTTATCTCCAGCCTTCAAAATTCTAAACAAATATCACTTCTTCTCTGAATTTTTTTAAAATGCTCTCTGTCAAACCTAGCTGTGTCTTCCTCTGGTCCTCCATAGACCTCTCTGTAAATACCTATTATGGGACTTAGCATACCAGATTGGGATTATTTATTTATCAATAGATTGTAAAATCCTTAAGGCAAGAGTCCATTTTCCCACTTAATTCTTCATCTTCCTAACTTAACATAGGATCCAAGTAGGGTGAGGCTCAATCACTACTTATTGAATAGGTAAATGCACACTGGTTATTCCAAAATTGTTGTTGATTGCTAATATATCATTACATGATTATTTAAAGGTCTGCCCTATCCCTTCTGTTAGTTATGTCAGCTAAAAGCAAAGTATTGTTGTATATTTTCCTTTAGGAAGGAGAGAAAGGGCAGTGCGCCAATTGTCATGTTTTTTATACATTTCCACTTTTCTGATTGCCTTCCTCCCACAAACATTTATTGAGAACTTCCTTCATCTAAAGACATGGTGCTTAAAGTTGCACAGAAAGATCTCTATGATATGTGTGAGATAATTTCTGCAGGAAAATGTAATGTTATAATTTAGTAGGTGTTCCATATCATAAGAAAATAACAGCTTAGGAGCTACAGAAGTTTGGAAAAAGAGGAGCTGGGATTTACTCTGAGGAGGTCAGGGAAGTTTCATAGCAACGGTAACACTGAAGTTGGGCCTTGATGCCTCTGTAAGTTTCCTTACGTGGAGAGTGAGGAAATGTCTGCTAGGCAAGGCAGTCATGAAGGTCAAAAGGAGAAAAGTGGCTAGCAAAGTGTATTAGTAAATCTATAATAGTATGGTCTCAATTTGTAAACTAAGGGGAATGTTGGACCCCGAGGCCAGGAAAGACAAGAGGATGAAGACAGCAAAGCCCTTCAATGTAGCCTGGACTTGACTTTCTGAAAGCATGGAATATTATAAGCAGGAAAATGACACTAGAAGCTTATCTTTCAGAACCACTAATGTACTAGTTGTTTATAATATGTTCTAAGTGCAATTAGAATCAACTAAAAACTATTATATTAGTCTAGAATATAAAGTTAAAAATATCTTTTTTTAGGGATGAAAGTAAATACACTTAAATTTATTCAACATAGACATAGAAAATAGTTTAAGAGAAAAATACTTGCGTAAGATTTAAGAAATATGAGTAAGTTAAGTTCTTTCCTTGTATCTGTCACAGAGATAAATATTAAATATATGGTAGCTCTCCAAAGTTTATTTAAACTACAAATAGTGTAATTTCTACCGTACCCTGTTGTTCTACCTTTTTCTTGATAACCAATTACTACAGAGCAGTATGCCTACAGTGAGCAAGTCTTATCAAAGGGTAGTGACTAACACAAAATACTCTACAAAAAGAACAAAACAGACTTTAATTAGCATTGTTTGATTAAGTCTAACTTTTTTTGTTTTAACCAATTTGCCTCACTGGGGAAAGGTTGTTCTTTATGCTTGTGGGTAACAGAAACATGGGGCATATCATCAATAGCTTGGAATTAGAAAGTACTGCCATAATCCAGGTTGGTGACCTTGGACGACCCAGTTACCATGATGTCTGGTGTATATCAGTTTCTCAAACAACTTTAGCAGTATTTCTCTTCCTCTATATAAGCATTCTACTGTACCCTGTGTGAAAAATTTTAACACTTGATAAGCATGTATATCTAGAGGGAATATAAATTTAATCCTTCAGCCTTTCATCAGTGTACCTACTTTATTGTCTACAATTGAAAATGACTAAAAAATCGTGAATGAATTTTAAAACTTCCTATTTTCCTCAAGGTATTGTTAAACTGAGAAAAGGTTTGTCATATATTAAGCATAAGCCACAGCTTATTTAAATTTCTTTTCCTGTAATCTCTTAAGAATGCAAAAGTTAATGTTGCATTTCTCAAGAATAGGAACTTTAGGTTTCACAAGAGGATTAAAAGAATGAATACCTGTAAAGCACTTAGAATAGCGACTGGCACATAGAAAACACTAGAGAAAGATTTGCTGTTACCATCATCATTACTAATATGGAACAATTCATATTCCTTGATAAGCCTTAGAGAAATCACCTGTTATGTTGTGTTTACACATAGGTTAAAATGTTCCAGAAAGAGGTTCTGGGTCAGATGCCAGATTTTAAAAACTACTGTGAAGAGACATGGTATGTTAGTCACATTTGAGTTGCACTAGCCTTAATATAAGCTCAAGGGCTTCAAAAAGAACAGCTTTCCCGAGGTGGAATAAAAGTAAATGCAGGGCAATTGCCTCATTGTCTTCACTGAAAAGACAAAGGAAGCCAATCCAGAAAAAAAAAAAAAAAATCGGATTTATACTAGTGGTCATTCTCCTTTTTTTGTTCTCTTTGTTCTTGATATTCTGTTTTATTTCATTTCTCTCCAATGAAAGAGAAATCTTGAATTCTTGAATTCAGAAATTTCAGAAATGCTGATTTTTAGGGGCTATTTTGTGTCCTCTTAACATTCATATGTTGCAGTTCTAACCCCCAGTACTTCAGAATATGACGCTTTAGAAATAGGGCCTTCAAAGAGACAATTCAGGTTAAATGAAGTCATCAGGACACACCCATCCAATAGGACTTGTCTCTTCAAATAAAGAGATGATTGGGACATAGTCATATGCAGAGGAAAGAGAATGTGAAGACACTGGGAGAAGATGACCAACCACAAACCAGAGAGGGACCTAAGAAAAAATCAGCCTTGCTGACACCTTGACTTCTGACCTCTAATCTTCAGAACTGTGAGAAAATAAAATTTCGTTGTTTAAGCCACCCAGTCTATGGTTCTTTGTTATGGTGGCCCTAGCAAGCTAATACACGGATCTAATAATGCTTTGAATTAAGATATAAATTAGTTTTGGGAGCCTGGGTGGCTCAGTCATTAAGCATCTGCCTTAAGCTCAGGTCATGATCCCAGGGTCGTGGGATCCAGTCCCATATCGAGTCCCCTGTCAGGCTCCCTGCTCGGCGGGAAGCCTGCTTCTCCCTCTCCCACTCCCCCTGCTTGTGTTCCCTCTCTCGCTGTCTCTCTGTCAAATAAATAAATAAAATATTTTAAAAAAAAAAGATATAAATTAGTTTTTATTAGAACAATTAAAGTCTCAGTAGAAATTAGATAAAAGAGTGAAATTGTTAAAAGGCCTCAGAGCTATGTTGAGTCAGAGTAAAAACAACAATAATCATAGTAGCTCTATGGTAAATGTATGTATCAATAGGCTCAGAGAAGCTCAGGGAGGTTAAGTAACTTGTCCAATATCACACAGACTGGGAGTGGGGAAACATCAATTCAATGAAGGTGGTTTAATTCCAGAGTCTATGATGTTAACCAAGACAAATAGAAATATTCTAATCAGTTTTGGGTTTGAAAAGAATCAGAGGTTGCTGCAATGGTGAAGTGCACCCCTGAATATCTCAAGATCCAAGAGAGGAAATAAAAGATGGGTAATCACAAGGACACAAAATAATACACCAACTTGTGAGTCTAAGATGTACAGCTGATTATACATCTTTGCATTATCTGAATTAAAGAAACATAATTCACTTTACATAGAAAATGGAAGAAAATCATACAACTTGACAGAAAAGGACTGCATGGGCACTAAATATGGGACACAGGAAAACAAAACCTCACTTCATTGTTGTGACGTGAAGACAAGAAGGAGAGACAGGCAATTGTAGAAGATTCTTATGATTCTCACCAAGCAGAGCAAGGGACTGGGTGAGAACCTGGACAGAGTCAAAAAGGGAAACAGAAAGCGGAGTCTGAGGGTTTTATAGGAATACGTAAACTTGAGCATGTGTGTTAGAGAACTTCTGAATAATGCAGACTTGTTGCTTTTTTTTGATTGTGGCAAATGAGTGACACTGTTCTCTGCATATGGGGCAGATGCAGCCCTCCACAATCGTGGCAATGACAAAATGCGCAATTCAAATAGCAGCATCTGAGATATCTGTAGTCCCAGTCTTGAAACTTCCCATACAGGGAGCCGGGAGAAATCTTTCCCATGTGTTTCTGTCTCCATGCAGCAATATGGAGTAGGGCTGGCGTAGGGGGAGTCACATGGAATCATCCAAGTGTAATTCCCACTGGATTATATGGAATTCAATAAGAATGATTTCTAGCCAGCAATATATACAAGAGGAATTTGTAGAAACTGGAGAGGGAGGAAACGTAGAGCTAATTAATTGCAATACTTCTTATGGACAAAACAAATATATTTGTGTGTGTGTGTGTATAAAATACATATATATAAATTACTCATAATCCATACGAATGTATTTTGCATATATTTAGTTAAAACCATTTTATATAATCACATAGGCAACTTTTGATTATTCAATAATTATGTTTATTTCAGGTATTTTTTTTCCTTGAAGATTTTAACCAACTTATTTTTAAATCTCGATCCTATTGTATCCCCAAAATACTCTCTTTCTTTATGAATCCTGTTTGTGATGAACAGGAAAATATACACCTAAAAATAAGTGTTGCTCCTTCATGGTACCAAATGCTATTGAGGCCTAAAGAGAATTTGCCCATCACTCTTCCCTTAGCCTTGAACATCATTAATAACCTTTCAACACACCACTTCCGTCCTACACTGCCTTTTATCTCCTAATCTCAAACACACAGCAAACATTCATTCTCCACAACGGCTTGGTAAAAGCAAGCGTTTTTATCCACAGTATTATAAATGAGCAAGGTGAGCTGGAATGGCTACACAAGGGGACTCACAGAGAAGGGCAAAGCCCAGAACAAACCTCTATTGCCAAACGCTAGCCTGGGTAAGAACTACCATCCACGTGTTATATTAAATCATGCTCCATTTCCATTTATTAGCTTAAAATTTCGGGAAGCACCTTCAATTTTTTTTTTTTCCTAGAGAAGCTTCTTTCTTTTCAATTCACCTTGTCCAGCAAAGTTCTAGGTGTTGGGTATATTTTGGTAAAGAAAATATACAAAATTTATGTGCCAGATAACCATGCCTAGGCTTCTTTCTTATCCGTTCCCTTTTTGTGCCAGCATCTATGATTCCACATCAATATTCCCCTGATAACATTTTCACCTCCTTATTGCGGAGCACAGTAGTTTTGTCAGTTATCACTATGAGCAGTGTGAGAGGTATTCCAAGTGGAAAGCTGGGAATATGTCCTTTTGGGCGTTATAAATTGTGTAAGGAATTTTGAACTTGGCCTTAAAAGTGGTGGAGAACACCCTGAAGGATTACCACAAGAGATCTCCACTATCAGGTTTAACTTTTTAAAAATTCACCCCAGCTGTATAGAGAACTGGCTGGCATGGATATGGAGAGAGGCAGTTTTGGAGCCTTGGGATGGAGTTGATATGGAAGACAATAACATTTTTGTCATAGGAGATGTAGAGCAATATTTAAGAAACAATCTTTTCATAACTTAGAGATTTATTGAACATGGGGCATCAGAGAGAGGAGATAGAAAGGAGATGTCTTGGTTTCTGAAAACAAAACAAAAAACTATGTAGGTTTTGATGCGTTGGCCCTAAACAAACAAAACCTCCATGAGCCAAGTGTATGGTATTGTTACTATGTAGCTAAGTCATTGGCTTTTGTACCTTTCTTTAATCAACGTTCCTTCAATTTCCCACTTTAAGCCTTCATACAGTACACAGAATATCATCTTGCCACAGCTTTTCCTGCTACAAAAAAAAATCACAGCTGAAGGAAATTTGACAATTTTGAGCCAGTGATCTAGACAAGTATCAATGAGTGAAGGGGAGGATAATTTTAGTGTTGGTACCTCTAATACACATGTGGGACACTGAGTTAACCTATGGCAACCCAGGGTTATTTCTGGCACATTGCATGGACTCAGGATACATTCACTTACAATTTTTGGTGCAATAAAAATGCTTATAGTAGGACAAAATTGAATATATTGTACATGCCAATTTGTAAATTCCTACTCTCATGTTCACTTCTTAATATAGTTGAGGTATTTTTAAACTACCTGATCACACTTTTCAGCCAGCAACCAGAAGGGTGAGCCCTGTGATTTTCCAGAGTAGAGAAACTTAAAAAAAAAAAAAAAATCCATTGGATATATATGAAAATTATATCATCCTTATAAATTATGTAAGTTTGATTTCCTTATCCTGCTTTCATTTATACCTTTCAACATCCTCATGATAACTCAACATTATTCTCAGCTTTCAATATGTTCATGTTGTTACAAAATTCCCCAACGTTTCTTATAAAATTCTACCAGGTAACAGCCCCTCGAGGCCTATTACAGACTTGAGGAACCATATAATCCCTCAATCAAAAATATACCTTCTCATGTCTTACTTGCTCAAGGTTCTTCTCTCTTTTCACCATGTGTGATAATTAGAAAAGGTAAATCTTAAGATTAGAAATAAATTCTTAATGCAATTTAAAGCTGCACCCCTAACGACTCTCTTATGAGTGCCTCTACTCATAAGAACTAAAATAGGAGAGAAAGAAGATAGTGAAGATATTTGGGGAAGGATAGTTTTTTTTTTCTTTTGATTTAAAATAGATAACTTGGATACGTGTGTGTGTGTGTGTATTCTGTTGTGTTTTGCTTTTGTTTTATGGATGTTATGGGAATTGGCATGGTTAAGCTATCACTAACCTATTAAGAATGTAAAGAATTGGGGCACCTGGGTGGCTCAGTCATGAAGGGTCTGCCTTCAGCTCAGGTCATGATCCCAGGGTCCTGGGATCGAGCCCCGCATCGGGCTCCCTGCTCAGCAGGAAGCCTGCTTCTCCCTCTCCCACACCCCTGCTTGTGTTCCCTCTCTCACTGTCTCTCTCTCTGTCAGAAAATAAATAAAAAATAAAAAATCTTTGGGTGCTTGGGTGGCTCAGTTGGTTAAGCGACTGCCTTCAGCTCAGGTCATGATCCTGGAGTCCCAGGATCGAGTCCCACATCGGGCTCCCTGCTGAGCAGGGAGACTGCTTCTTCCTCTGACCCTCCCGCCTCTCATGCTCTCTCTATCTCATTCTCTCTCTCAAATAAATAAATAAATAAAATATTTAAAATAAATTAATTAATTAAAAATCTTTAAAAAAATTTAAAGAATCAAGTCACACCCTTGATAGAGGGAATGAGTGGAGTTACTGTCTCTAAGGGCTCAGCAATAAAGACCTACTGATCATTTGGGAAATAGGTGGATCCTTAGAACAGAAATCATCATCATTCTTCATTAAGAAAAAATGAAATCTTATGCAGAGGATGTATGTTTACAACCCAGCTGGTGAACAGGAGGAAATGTTTGTGAGATGCCTGTAAAATATGACTAGCCCATGGCAGCTATCTCCCTTTCCCAAAAATCAAAAAGTAGAATATCAAGAGGCTTGCAACACCTCGTAATAACCCCTCTGTGTTGCCTTATCAACTAGGTTATAATTAACTTCTTAAATTCACTTTACTTCCCTCTCAATATTTTGCAAAGTCCTTATATCTGATGTCTACCATCTCTTTCATGTTCCAAAGTAAATGAGTATTTTTGTCATTAGTGGAGAGTATTACAAGCAGAACAGTAGACCTGTGAGACAACTATAACTATAACAGCAATGTTTCAACGAAGAAACACTCAAGTACAGATAAAACGTAAGCACTCAGACGTAAGTGCAGTTGGTGTACCTCCCCGGCTTATGAGGGTACCCAGAGCAAAAATTGTAATTTCTGAGGTTTGTATTATAAGCGTAGGTTACAGGAGATTTGGTGTCCCACCTGGATTTGGTGCCTGTCGTAAGTACCCGTGAAGCTGTTTTGCCCTGATTGTCTGAGAAGGGTTCTTTGCTGAGCTGTAGTTACTCAGTTAATTATTTTCTGGGAGTTGTGATCTAGGAACTCAGCTGGGTTTGCTTTCAGTTTGCTCAGTTTCAGAGAAACCTCAATACCTACTGATTTTACTGTCACCTCCTGCATTGTTCTTTTCTGAAAGAGCCGGAGACTGAGCTCTGAAACAATCAACAGGCAGTGAATTTTTTATATTTCTCATTGGTGTGGGAAACTGCCTGTGATTGTTTTTGTTGTATTGATATTGCTTAGTTTGTAAAGAATAAAGCCTAACTTTTGGCATGCTGGTCAGGAGAAAAAAAAAAAAAAAAGAACAAAGTTGTTACAGAACTGTCAGGATCTGCTTTCTCAAAGTTCTCTCACTACCTCAGAAGTGATATTATTGATTCTCACTTCTTGGGCTTGGCAACCCCCTCCCCCTCCACTCCCTCCCTGCCCACCCTCCTTCCCAGATACATTTTGCTCATCCTCCAAGTTCTGCAAACAGTCAAATTAGCCTGAAAATTACATGCAGCGTCACTTAATGTTGATAACACCTCTTTCAATCTTCAAAAGTGGATGCTATTTGCATTCGTTTCCTAGGACTGCCAGAACAAATCATCACAAACTTGGTGGCTACAAGTACCAGGGAATTGTTCTCTCACGGTTCTGGAGGTCGGAAGTCCAAAAGCAAGATATCAGCAGGGGCCACACTCCCTGCAAAGCTCTGCCAAAGAATCCGTTCCTTGCCTCTCCCAGCTTCCCGTAGGTGTTGGCCCTCCTTGGCTTGTGCTGCATCCCCTCACATTGCCTTCTCCTCTGTGAGTCTCCCAACACTCCCTCTGCTTCTCACGATGATTGCAGGTAGGATTCACGTGGATAATCCAGGACACACTCTTCCTCTCAAGATCTTTCATTTGATCGCGTCTTTTTGCCATCTAAGGCAATATCCACTCTTTTACCATGTGAGGTAATATTTACAGGTTTGGGGGATTAAGACACAAGCATGTCTTTTGGGGGGCCACCACAAGTAAGTCCCCTATACTGTTGATATCTCAGTTTTAAAGATAAGCTAACTAATTATTAGAAAACTGAGTTAACACACCTGAGACCACGCAACTAGTAAAATGGTAAACCCAGAATTTGAACCAACATTTAACTCCAAGTCCAAGTCCTTCACTACTAGATACAATTTTTCCTCACCTCAAGGCTGATATGGATGCCCTCCTCAGGGTGCCCTGTGCTGACCTATCGTGGTTCTTACATCCCGAAATGTGTGTGCCTGGTTACCGGTATGCCTTCTTTACTGCACCGTCCAGGAGTCGTGTCTGCCGTGGTCTGCAGGGGCTCCCTGGTGCCCATCACAGTACCTGGCACATAACAGAAACTCAACAAACATCAGATATACCTCTTCACTGTGACCAAGGAACCCTGAAAGAAAAATTTTAAACATCACGACTCAAGTCTTTGAAGTCACCTTTGCTATTGAATTATATTTCATTTTACTGCCTTATTTTTACATGGACTTTTTAAGCTGTATTTATTATGGCAGTAATATTAAAATGTAGCAATATTAAAAACATTAAAAATAAGCTTATCTATAGATAGTAATCTCTTTGATATTATTTTCTGAAAACA
Source organism: Callorhinus ursinus (assembly GCF_003265705.2). Lineage (NCBI taxonomy): Eukaryota > Metazoa > Chordata > Mammalia > Carnivora > Otariidae > Callorhinus > Callorhinus ursinus. The sequence continues at coordinate 87,671,026 of NW_027397064.1, forward strand.
ATATAGGTTATTGAGCATGTAATCTTCTCTCAGTTTTATGATAAATATTTGATATTCTTTTAAGTTCAATTTCTATCGACTGTACAATTGTCAGACTAATAAATTCATTATAACAGGGTCAGCTTGGTGCTTTCAAATAGAAAATAAATGCATGTTAAAAATGACAGATTTCAAGGTCTTTATTTTGGTGTCACCCAAAGCCTGTTTGTTAAACAGATATTATTATTTATATTCATACTTAATATCTACAGGGTGAAGAGCAAGGGAAAAAAACAATATTTTAATAGGACAAAATACAGATGGATTTCATCACTGACATCTGTTTGAAAAGACTGGCCATTTGATTTAAGGCATTTTGTTCCATAATCTGGAAATGGCATCCATATTTCTTAGACACATCAAAATATGAGTTGAATGAAATGATTAGACAGTGGACAGTCTTGGAATATATTCACACTCCATGCCTTACTTTTAGAAGACATATCTAAGTAACTAAGAAAGTTCAGGAGACTATAAACTCAATTTTTCAAACGAAAATAATAATTATTTAAGGAAAGGGTCTATAATAGCATTCATGTATACAAATGATTCATAACAAAGATTGGTAAGAAGGGGCACCTGGCTGGCTCATTCAGTAGAGCATGTGACTCTTGATCTTGGGGTCATGAGTTCGAGTCCCATGTTCAGGGTTAGAATTAAAAAAAAGAAAAAAAAAAGAGTGGTAAGAAGTCTCAAACTATAGAGAAAATAAACTTCAGGGGAAGGTCCAGATGGCAATGCAAGAACATGCTACTAGAAAGGATTTACATCCACAAAACATATTTTGTTCATAAATTTTCATCTGTTAAGAGACATTTCCCACAATATGATCATCCAAAACCCACATGAATAATATGCATCTTTTAATAGTCCTGCCTAGATGCCAACATGTTCACAAAGTAAAAAAGTTAATAATTTTATCAAGATGTTTAATCTACCTGATGCAAAATAATCACAATTTTTAAAATACTTTCAATACTTTAAAAAATCAAATGTAAGATCTCTAATTTTGGTATATATGTTTATAATCTCTAGTAAGTAAAGAACCATGTCAGTGAAGGGTCAGATATTGCAAACAGCATTTTACTTAGAACCAAAGACATAAGTTCCCATCTTTGAATCAAGCCAGTTATATAAATTAGAGGAAATTCTTTAATCTCTTTGTGCCTCATTATGCTAGAATCATAAGGTTGAAGGAGGACTCCAAACTTATCTTGTCAACTACCAACCTAATGTCTGACAATCAACCAGGGTTCAAAACTCAAATGTCTTCAGTGATTAAGCAAGGGACATAAATGTATAAAAGTGTGCAATTACTTGGGTGTAATAAAGTAACAACTGATGGGAACATTGGCTAATTGAAATTTAAATATTTGGCCTCATTGTCATTCAATATGAAATTTGAAACATAGTTGGCCAAACAATTGCATTGTCTGAATAATATTTTGATTGGTGGTTTTCCAGTCTCTGTGCTATGTACAAAGAAACAAAATACTCAAATCCCGTTTGCCATCTAATACTTAAAAAAAAAAAAAATCAAATGAATACATGAAACAAAGAAAGAAAACTAGACAACTGTCATTCAAAATGGCTGAAATCTTTTAATAAGCAAAAGTGTCAGACTGAGTAGGCTCTAAGAGTACTTCTAGATCTGAATTTCTGTGTTTTCTAGACTGGTGCTATTCCAGGTATGGTTGTTGAAAAGCAGCATCAGCATCACTGAGAACTTGTTGTAAATAAAAGACCTGAGGCTCCACCACAGACCAACTCAATCAGAAACGGCATTTTTAATGAGGTCCCCAGGTATTTTGCATATACTTTAAAATTTGAGGAGCCTTGAATCGAAAGATGTAATATAAAAAATTAGACTCAACCGCTGAGAAAAAAGTCATCAGTTAGTATCTGCAGAAAGAATTGAGAAGTGATGCTCTTTATAGGACTTATGAAATCTTTGTTATTTCAATATTTTGAAATTATCTCGTTATCTCACCCATTTTGGTGTGGACTAAACACATTCTTTCCAAAAATAAGGGGAACAGACCGCCTGACCTCTTAGTTTTGGTCCAGCCCCGAATTCTTAGGATTATCTGTATTTGCTTGAAATTCGGGGTTGTTTTAAATGATTGCATGCATAGAATGGGTTTCAGTTTCTTCCTTTCCTTGAGGGAGTGAAGAAAGGTTGAAAGTTCAGCTTTTATTTACACATACAATTTAAGCCGAACACACCATTGGACTTTTGGTTTTAAGGAGAAATGTTTTGCAAGCAATGTAGATAAAATTGAATATTCTTGGTAAATATGAATTTAGGCTCCTGATGAAATGAGTGCTTTTATATCTATTAGTCAGTTATAAACCTAAAATAGCCATACTAGCATACTTTCTCAATTCTGAATTTTTTAGGGTAATTTTGTGAATATATCTTTCAGATCCTCTGCAGAGAAATATTTTCAGGCAGTCCTGAAACACATTCTTTCAATATTAACTACAAGATAAGCCTTAAATATTCCTTTTCAAAACTGAGCACATTGTCTTATTTTAAACATTCACTGAGGAAGTTCCTAAATTCTAGATAAATAATGATCTCCTCAGTTAATTGCTTAAGACCAAATTTTCAATTGTAATATTATATGTCATTAAACAGTTCAGGCGTGTTGTTTTCATCAACGAGCCCCATTTCCCAGCATAGTGCTTGAGGTTACATGCAGAAGAAGTGCCTTAAAGTAAATAAGGATACCCATGAACCTACCTCTTCTCTCTTTTATAGGAATATATCTTATGTGTAGGGGCAAGGAGAAATGGGTGGGGTTGATCAAAAGGTACAACCTTTCAGTTTTACATTCTGGGGATACAATGCACAACATTGTATAGAAGAGTATTGTATAGAATATCTACACTATTCTATTGCATATTTGAAAGTTCCTAAGAGAGTAGGTCTTAAAAGTTCTCATCATAAGAAAAAAATGTAAGTTGTGAGGTGATGGTTGTGTTAACTAAACTTGTGGTAATCATTTCACAATGTGTGTATATATCAAATCACTATCTTGTATACCTTAAATTTATCCAATGTTATTATATGCCAATTATATCTCAATAAAGCTGAGAGGAACAAAAAGGAATATGTCTTATTTTTGGTATGTTGAATATACTGGAAAGTGAGCCTCACCCTTTTTTTAGTCAAATTGAGTGTTAACTCATTACTAAATAAGAAGTAAATTTGGTGGCTCAGTTGGTTAAGCAGCTGCCTTCAGCTCAGGTCATGGTCCTAGAGTCCCAGGATCAAGTCCCGCATCGGGCTCCCTGCTCGGCGGGGAGTCTGCTTCTCCCTCTGACCCTCCTCCCTCTCATGTGCTCTCTCTATCATTCTCTCTCTCTCAATAAATAAATAAAAATCTTAAAAAAAAGAAGTAAATTCAAGCAAGATATTCAACCATTAGTTATCTAAATGTAACTTTTAGAAAAATCTAGGTAGCCAAATAGGAGAGCTGCTTATGAATGCCATCCTCATTAGAAATTACCTAGTAGCCAGCTGGAAAGAGGGCATTTTGACCTTACAGGCTAGTAACCTTCTCCTCTCTTGTATCATCTGCTCATATCAGCAGGAAGAACATTATTTATCACTCCCCAATTTTCCCTATTTTAAATTTTCTTAATCGACAGTTTTAGGGCATTGAAGAAGAGATACAAAGAAAAGTATTATTTTTGAAAATGATAATGAAATTATAGACCAGCATTGTCTTTTATGGAGAAATTGGTATTGTTCAGAAAACTAATTCTAGAAAGAGACTTTAACTGCGGTCATTCTGAAGAAGAAACAATTTTTTGTTAAGCAAACATAAGAGAATTTGACATTGCCAGTCTCTCAAAGAATTGTACATATATGTTTATTCATTTTTTCAGATATGAAGATGAAATATAGTAAAATAGTCACCTCTCCATCTAAACATAAGGTGGCCAGAAAATGCAATCCTGTACACACACACACACACACACACACACACACACCCATTCACACATACATGCACAAACACACACACACACACACACACACACTACACACACACATATACTTTGTATTGAGAATTGTGAGGATCCCGGTCATCTCCCTAATTTTCTCTAGACCTCTTATCTGTCAGGTACTTTAGTCAAGTGAGGAAGAAAAGGAGGGTTTGTGCCATGGGTGACAATCCACACAAGGTGTATAATCTAGAGTTAGCTATAATAATATTTTGGTTTTAAAAAAAAAATCATGTACCCACTGTGTGTTGTCATGTCCATAATGAGCTATTCAGTTATTTCTACTAAAAATGCTAGTTAGTTTGAATTAATGATGGTATTGTGGGTTGAACTATTTTTCCCAAGGGACATGTTCCAACACCTAGTACCTCAGAATGTGACCTTCTTTGGAAATAAGGTCTTTACAGAGGTAACCAAGTTAAAATGAGAGCATTAAGCTGGGCTCTAATCAGATATGCCTGGTAATTTTTAGAAGGGGGAACTTTGGACACAGACAGACACACGGGGAGAGAAGGTGAGGTGAAGACACACAGGGAGAACGCAATGTAAAAATGAAGGCAGAGGTTGGAGTGATGCCTCTATGAGAAAAGAAACGTCAAAGATTGCCAGCAAACCCTCAGAAGCTAGGAGAGAGCAATGGACATGATGGTCCCTCACAACCCTCAGAAGAAAACAACCCTGCTTACACCTTGATTTCTAACATCATCTCCAGAACCGCGAGACAATAATTTTCTGTTATTTAAGCCACGCAGTTATGGAACTTTGTTACAGGAACTCTCAGAATCTCATACAGACAGATTGGGATTCACATGACTATATTATAACATTAAGTGGGATCTCTTAGTAAACAGAAAAATAATGAAATATAAACTTATGAATGAATAAGTGGTACTTTTTGAGAAACCAAAAATATATATGAGGATTTTTGAAACTGGCTAGCTATCAGTCTTGGACCAAGGATAGAGGACTGCATTTGGCTCAAAAAGATTTGTTATAGAACTCCATAAAATCCTCTGAGGTGGCATGAGCATTAACATTCTATTCTATTCTCATGAAATGTATCAAGACCTTTTTTAAATGTTTCATACGATTGATAATTGTAAAGATTCAATATGTTCAATGGACCTTAGCCAAGTCAGTGATAGTCCCGCAAGTCTTTTTTATGTGTTGTATACATTTTAAAAATTTATGAAAATGATACTTCTTAGAGACATTCCTTCCATATTACATTTACTAGGCTCTTGTTATGAATGAAACACAATTGGTGGGCTAGATTATGCTTCAGTGAGAGACAGCTTCCAAATCTAAATAGTATATCATATCGGAGGGTCATTTCTCCTCATGCAATATGCCATCATAGGTCAAGTAAAATACTGCCCCAAATCTCTTCATTTCTGGACCACAGCCCACAGAAACGCTGCTATCTACATTTACCTTAAGAGAGGAAAAGGTATTCAGGAGAGTGTCCTCAGACAATTAAATACTCTAGCCTGAAATTGATACATGTCACATTTGTTCATAAGTAATTGGTCAGAAATGACCATTTGTCCTTACCCAACATGGGAGAGCAAAAAAATACAACCCTACCCTATGCTTTGGTAAACATCACTAATAACTACAACAATGATATCATTTAATTTTCATGCATTCTGAATTACAGAATTGTAATAGTCAGCCAGGATTATATAGTTGGTAAGTGGCGGTTGTGGGCTTTGGACCCTGATCTGCTTAGCTCAAAAACTTCTAAAAAGATGCTACAAAGTGTTTCTAAAGTTTTTTTTTTTTTCTCCAGATCTGAGCTTTTCTATGAAAATCTAATAAACTTGAAGTAGAAATAGAAAGAAAATAAATGAAAGATAAACAGTGGAAAATGAGATGAGTAAACTTATGGAAAAGATAAAATTCTACATTTATTAGTGATTGACCTCTTCCTTGAAATCTCATTTGGTTTAAATTCCATGATGTGAACATTTTTATACTTGATATTTGATACATAACATCTATACCATCTTTTTCCATTTCTATGAAGGAAAAATGCTTTACTTTCCCCTCTAGTATCACATCCTGTGCCCCACAGTATTCCATGATGATGTGGCTTATTTCTGTAAAACAAATGACTCCCTGCAGTATTACTTTCAGATGAGATCATATCAGCTTTCATAAGTTGAGCCAAGCAGGGGTTGTGCACAAATGAGATCTCCAAGGAAAATCTAAATACTGTAAGAAAATATTTTCAGGGACTCAATAAATAACATTTGGAGGTGATTAAATAACAAAAACAAAAGAATGCTTCACCCTTAGCAAGCTGTTAAAATACAGCATCACAGCACTTATATTAGATGAAATTAACCCAAAACCTTGGATTATATCAATCTTTCTGTTCATTTTCACTTGTGTAAGTTATGAGAGCTTTAGGACCTATCTAGATTTAAATATAACAACAGAATGTCATTATTTGGTTTATACTAATTTCTTACTTTTTCCTGCAGGATTTTCTTCCCTTTGTGTTTGCTGGTAGAGTACAGCAGTATCCCTTTATCTGCAAGGGATACATTCCAAGACCCCCAGTGGATGACTAAAACTGCAGAGAGTACTGAACTAATATATATATATATATAATATAT
>NW_027397064.1:87677802-87690215 GCF_003265705.2 Callorhinus ursinus
TTTCCTATACACACATATCTATGATAGATTTTAATTCAAAATTAAGCACAGAAAGAGTTTAACAATGACTCATAATAAAAGAGCCATTATACCAATATACTGTAGTAAAAGTTATGTGAATATGGTTTCTTTCTCAAAATGTCTTGTACTATACTCACTCTTCTTGTGATGATGTGAGGTGACAAAATGCCTACGTGATGAGACGAAATGAGGAGAACGAGGTAGGTGCTGTGACCTGTTAGGAGACCACTGATCCAATGATAGGAGGATCATATGCTTTTGGACGGCACTTGACCGTGGGTAACTGAAATTATAGAAAGTGAAACCACAGGAAAATATACTACTGTATTTCTCTCTTTCTCACCTTCTGTATACAAGTGAATTAAGAACTAGTTTACCTACAGGTACCTAATCTACATTGAAAATTCTCCTACTATTAAACTATATAAATGCATCGATTGATAAAACATTATGTGAAGACAGTTTTATATCTTACAAAGCCATTTAGATTTGTTTTTTTTTTAATTGCCTGAATACAGAAATGGGAAAGTACAGTTCTTGATTTTCCTGCTCCATATAAGAAGATCTTTATAAACTTAACAATGGTCCAACAATGTAGATGATTTCCATAGATATTAATGAGCCCCACGATCTTAGAGAGGATTTAAAAAGAGATTAAACACCTCGAGAGAGTGACTGGAGAAGAGATCATGACCAGGTGACATGGAAATTGTTTCCATTCTAAGATTTTGTGATTTAGCTAATAAATATGCAACCTAAATACTCAATAAATAGTCTTCAGCACTTCTCATGACTGAGCAGCTGGCCATCCAAGCAAAGACCTAATCAACTGGAGGAAATCCTGTGAGGTCAATGGGCAGACGTGGTTCCTACATGAGGTGATGTCAGTTTACTTAGTTAGCTCTAACAACACCTGGAAAAACACTGAGGCTGGAGATGGGGTTGGGAACTCTCTAAGCCCCCACGCTAGAAGAGAAAAAAAGGGATCAAATTAAAGTGTATGGGGCTTGGGGAAGAAAAAGTCACATTAAATGAGAAAAAGCAGGAAGTGGAGAAAGCAAGTTTCTGAAGTTGAGAAAAGGGACATCCTACTGTCAGGTGTACCCTATTATCAGGCAAGGGCTTTCTGAAAAGTAATGAATAAAAGATTAAAATCCTCTTTCAAAGACTGAGCTCATAGTAGCTCCCTAGGTGGGGGAGAAAGGGACTTAACTATTAGGATGGCAACTTTGAACATCTCAGGCACTTAGCTAGCACCCTCCTGGGCCTTAAACACCAAATCAAGTCTATTAAATACTTAAGTTTTTAAAGCTCACTAAATTTTATCCTCTGAATGCATGGATTTTAGTGATGGCTTGACAAAGTTCAATAAATAGTTCCTAGGGGTGGTCAAATATACAAAGTATATAAATGTATTGTTATTATTCACGATTTAAAGTACCTAAGTACCTCTAAAATAAATGCATTTGCACTCTGGCATTTTAAAACAGCTTGTTTAGAAAAAAAGACATTTATATTATTTTAAGTCAAGAAGAAGGAGATTTATGAGAACCGTAAATCTAGGGGAAAAAAATATTCTAGTAAAGAACCAAAGAAAATCCCAGCACATTATTGATAAATTACATAGTGCCTTTCATTTCAAAGATAAAGTCCTCAGCACAAAGGACAGAACATGTATAGAAAGAGATCAATTTACACATGACTGTAATTGATCCACTTCCTCAACATTTCTCAGTGTCAGTGACAATGTGCTGGGTTAATAGAGGAAGCAGAAGAAAACCTACCTGGTAAGTCTACTGGACCATGTATAGGTAATAGATAAAAATATCTCTGGCAAATCACTTGTTTTTCTTTCCTCTCTCTCTCTTCCTCCCTAAACGACTAACTAAATTGTTTGTTTTGATAACAAAAAACATGCCAAAGGAAATGAGGAAATAGGTAGGATCCAATATGAGAATACTTTTCACAGGTGCTGTGCATTTTCTCTGGGTGGTGCACAAGGTCCTAGCCCTTAAGTGCCACAGCAGAGAGCTACAGAGCCCCCCATCCCTATCTTAGTCACCATAATCCTGAAACCTTCATACCTAATATGCATCAGGCACATCTGCTTCTGTGTTGTTCATGGTCCTACTTTCTGACACAGAAGCACTGGACCCAAATGGGAAATCAAGCCCCCAGATCGTAACCCAGAAGGCTGGCTTCATATGTACATCCTATTATTCATAACCTTATCTATTAAGTTAAGCAAAGTCATAATTGTCATTACTAGTTTCTGTCTTTATAGGCCATCGCAACTACCCCCTTAGTCTTTTATTCATGTTCCCTCACAGATTTCTAATCATTCAAGCTCCATTAGCATTTAAGAATCACAATATTTTTAAAAGATCAAAATGATCAAATTATATATTCTGTATATTGGCACATAGGTATGGATTGATTAGTAGTTTTCGTCTCTAAGGTGTCCTCGACCCAATCCTTATGCTAAATGGATGTAGCTCAGTCATAGTGAATTTTGAATCTTGAAATAGGATTTAGAACACAGAAAAGCAATTGAAATGATCATTGTTGGACTTCTCTGGTTCAACACGGAGGTATCTTCTTTCTTTTGTATCACTTTCCTGAGTTCACACACCTAAGAATCAGGCAGGATCTGGGCAATTAATAAGTTCCCTTGGTACCCAATTGTAGCATATTCAAACAGAGAACCTATTGATTCTCTTGTTTCTAAGTCAGTGGGGTGGCTAAAGCAAGTAACGTATTACTTAAAATATGGGGACTACACCAGACAGAAATGCACATTTTCATTTGTTGCTTCTAAGAAAAAAGAGTGAGTTAAAACAATTCATCTATAGTCATTTATCTGGGAAGCATTTAACAATTGTTCAGTTCAGGATTTCTATACCATAGTTCAGTGAAGCTTGAAATCACAGTATTATTTCTCATTTTGCTCATGTGTTATCTGCATGCTTGAATGTACTGCTAAGTAGATTTGAATGTGAACTATCAGTACTAAGTAGAAAATTTCTTTTGTATGATTAGAGCATCTTTCATGTAAATATTCTGGGTTGTGCTAGAGCATTTTATAACGTGTTAGATTATTGTGTCATACCGCTTTCTTTAGGATTTTTGAGAATTAAAGAGGGCTCTACGGTAACAATTTAGATAATGCCACAGGGAAAGGCATTTTCACTGACAGTTTGTGTTACATTGATTAATGAATAAAAAGTGATATATGTTTAACAAGTAAGACCTTGGAGGTAAGACCTCCTTTTAGAAAGGTCACGTGTTGGATAAAATTTAACTTCAAATTATTAACATTCACTGAGGCCCCACTCTTGTCTGCTCCTTAACAACATCAATAGTCACGAAGTCACTGGAAAGCTGCAGGAGCTCAAAGGAGCATGATTCTAATTTGGGATCTTATCCTCCTTTCCTTCTACTGGGATAGGTATCACCCAGTGTATCACTCGATCAGGGATAAACCACTGAGGCATATTCAAAGACAAAGCAGAAAATCATGTAAGTTGGAAGAGCACAGCAGGAGAAACAGTTACATGCTGAGATACCCAAGTAAACCCCCGCTGACCCGTAGATTGTGAGCTAAATATATATTAAGCACTACTATGGCAAAAGCTCAGGGATACAGCAGGCTTACTGATGCTGGGGACAAACGTGTTGCTCTAGCTTCCTCACTTATCTACCAAGAAGATGATGTCATTTGGCATTTACAAAGGATAATATGAGCTAGAAGCTCAGCCTCTCAAGCATAGGAATTTTCTCTGAGACAAACTTGGAGACACAGGTAAGCCGAAAAAGATTGAGTGATAACCAGTTAATGGATCTTGTCATCATAGTATAATACAATTAGATTTATATAATTCCAGGCTAAAACAAAGCACAAAGAAATTATCTTTTAATAATATAATTCTAGTAAATCTGGCAGGAAATATGGAGATATTGTTAGGCAGAAGATTGTTGCTTAACACCACGTAGACACTTTCATGTGTTTTTCTTAATCCACGGGGCATATAAATGTCATTATGGATTCTTTGCCCTTGTCTCTGTTTGGGGAGGGAGTAGGACATCTCTACCTTTATATTTCCCTTCCTTTTGAATGTCTTTATTAGTTTAATAAACCCTCAATGGAAACGGTATCATAAATTAATGATCCTCTTGTTAGAAATAGAACAAAGGTTATCAGCTGATTTGTTTGCTGATATATAGTAAGCATCTACAACAGTACTTATTACAATAAATATTTGTGGCATTCATTATTTAATTAATTTTATATTGGACCTGTGATCATACGTATTTAAGAAAACATCTTATTTTTTACATAACCATATCTTGGAACTATGGGAAGGTATCAGCTCTGTAATGATTTTACAATGTAAGGGTTTTTTTGATGTTTAATAAGACTATTTTTGTTTAACTTCCAGTAATTTTATTGGGTACCTGCTCCCAAAGTACCCTCAGTCTATGACACGTCCCTCCTGCCTCAGAACCTTGATGGCATTAGTTCTAGACACCACACTGTCATCCATGGTCCTTCACGTGGTTGTCTTGTGAGTGGATTACATGCACTTGCAAGTGGTAGTAGTGCCATCTCGGGCTCTGGGCTCAACAGGAGCCTATTAAGATGTACCTATGTGGCTTAGAGGGCCTTCAGCTCCCACAGGCTATCTTCTAGTCTGGTCTTCACATTTGTCATTGAGGCAAGGTCAGTCTGCAAAGACTGGTCTGTATATCTCCTTGTTGTCTCCATTGTATGAGCAATGAACCCTTTGCCATTCTCCTCAATTTCCCTAATCAATCACTTGCCCAGTTTCCCCCGGTCCTCTCACATCAAGCCACACAAGGCGTGGATACTGGTCATATTCATGCAGACATGCTCAGATTTGGGGGCATCTATACCCATGGTCAGCCCAGAGCTGGCCGTATGGACTTGAAGACACTTCCCTCCTCGCCATGGTTCTTCTTCACGAAGAGAAGCTCCTTCAGAGCCTCAGTCATCTCCATTGGAAACCTGTAAAGAATAGAGACATTTCTTTCCTCAAAAAAGGTACAAGACTAGCTTGGCCTTTTATTTGACTCTGAAATTGCCAGTAGCCACTTATGTAGTCTGTAGGATGATGTAAGCATTGCCCAGAGTTTGTAGATATCTGAGTCTACAGCTCTTAGCTATGCTGAAAATTATGTCCCAGTCCCTGCCTTGGGGTTCTTTTTTTGTTTGTTTGTTTATTTGTTTTTTCCTTATTTTTGGTTATTTCCCCTCCTATTTCTGGTTATCTCTCTCACTGGTTTTCCCTAGTCCAGAGAGGGGCTGTTTTTCAGATATTCCAGGGTCTCCTTCTTGCTTCGGACACCCCTGCTGTTCTGGACAGCTTCGCAGTCTACTCTGCTCTCACCCAACCAGAGTCCGGTATACTGGAGAGCCTGAGATCCCAGGCTCAGCACAGAATCTGGCCATGAAGCTGTAGCAAGGGATCAGGCCTGGGCCCAGCAACCAGTAATTGGTGAAGAGGGTGGTTGAGTGGGTGGGAAAACTCACTAGGAGAAGGAAAGAAGCAAGTAAGGCGATGGCTTAGGCCACTGAGTGTTTAATCAGAACTATTGTTGAGGTCTGTTGCAATAGAGGCAATAAGAAAAATGCTTATAAATACATACATACGTATAAATTTATATTCATACACGCATATTGAACTTAAATTAGTTGTGTAAACTAGTTAAAATATCAACAGGGTCAAATAAAAAAATCCTAAAGTAATGAATACAATTGGTTCATCAGTTATGTGTTACACAAATGTTAGTTAATATTTTATAGCCCCTTCTATGTTCTCAAATGATGTTGTTTTCCCTTTCTACTGAAGTGCTGATAGCAGAAAGGACATGAGCTTTGGAGTGAGACTATCTAGGAAATAGTAGGAACCTAGATAATCACATCTGCGAAATGGAGATGACATCATGTGACATGTAGAGTCGTGCAAATAAGAAAAAAATACTATGAAGTGCCTGAAATTTAGTAAATCCCCCCAAATTTTTGTTATTTCATTTTGTTCAGCAAGTATTTTAATATATTCTGTGTAACAGACTGTGTTTTAGGAATTTTTTAAAAAAGATAATTCAAATATCTGACATCACAAAGTATTATTATTATTATTATTATTATTATTTTATTTATTTATTTTTAGAGAGAGAGCATGTGCACAAGTGGCAGTGGGGGGTGGGAGCAGAGGGAGAAAGAATCATAAGCAAGCTCCATGCACAGTGCATGGAGCCCCACATGAGGCTCCATCTCATGACACTGAGATCATGACCTGAGCTGAAATCAAGAGTTGGGCACTGAACTGACTGAGTCACCCAGGCACCCCACAGTGTATTATTTTTTCAGATGCACTGATATTCTGTCTCATCCTACACTCACTGAATCACTACCTTCCTTCTTTACACACATATTTTTTTACAAAACTATACAGTTGTCTTTTTATCTAGGCACATGGAGATAAGCAGCCTTTGATACAAACACTTACTTAACTTAATGATCATGTGATCTTAATGATCATGTGAATAGCAATGTGTAACATCCCAAATTCTCTAACATCTAATATGCTACTTGAATCACACAACAACTTTGTGTAGCAGGCGGATCCAATGTTATTTCACAGTTAAAAAATATTAAGACCCTCCCAAAAAGTTGAAACTCTGTGTCCAAGATCACACACTGTTATGCACAAAAACTAGAGTAAAAAGCAATTGTCCTACTGCTAGTGTCCTGCTGTCTTATGGAAATGTTCCAACAATTCAGGGTAGATTTTTATTTTCTTAAAAATTAAAAAAAAAAAGTCAAAACCAAATTACCAAATCTTATCCTTTGGGAAATTAAGCCAAAGTCTTATAGTTTATTTGGATATTTTCTATGGCATTCCTGAGAAAAGACTGTCATTTAAATGTAATTAGACATAGCTAAATGTTGAGTATTCACTCTCTCTCAAAATATCTTTCTATTGTGAAAGAATATGATGACCAGGGAATGAGTTCTTTATAAATAACTAAAATGAGCCTCTGGATCAAATATTTTCTTTTAAAGATTTTATTTATTTGACAGAGAGAGAAAGCTCAAGCATGGGGAGCAGTGGAGGGAGATGGAGAAGCAGCCTCTCGGCTGAGCAGGGAACCCAATACAGGACTCGATCCTAGGACCCTGCGATCATAACCTGAGTCAAAGTCAGACATTCAACCAACTGAGCCAACCAGGCACCCCTGGATCAGGTATTTTTTTTAATCAAGAATTTAACTCCATTGTTTTTCTTAGTATCCCAGTCAGATTCCTGGGTTTATTTTTCTTTTGATTGGATGAATTAGCATCTTCATTAAAGTTTTTTAAATCCATATATAGAGTCTCTGAACCAGTAACTACCTTATTTTTAGCTAGTCCCTTGATTTCACTTATTCATCTATTCAATATCTACTCAACTTAGGATCAACTATTTACTATATACAAATCACTTTTCTAAGGGCTGAAATTAGATGGCTGATGGATGAACAACCGTGTCTTATAGTTTACAGTTTTATCATGATTTGGTCCTAATACAGGTGACCTGAAAAATATTAGCACAAATATAACCATTTCATGTTCATTCAATAAATGATTTTGGTTTCCATGACAATGGCAGAAGAACTGACAGAATTAATAAAAATTTCCCCCAAATTCAACTCTCATTTTCAAGGCAGAGTTTGTGTTTATCATTATGCAAAATATCTCAAATCCACTTAATCATCTGTCAGTTAAAATTGTTGCTACCATAACTACCATAGGGTATAAATATTCTCAAACCTCCTCCTTGGAGTTAAGATCCAAAACTCTGTTTTCTTGTTACTTATCATGTCTTAGGGGTATGTGTATCCTAAATGATCAATACACACATCAATAGGCTATCATTTATATTTTGACTCTTGCCAGCAGCAACAATTAATGTAGATTTTCTACATTGTCCTCAAAACTGTCTTTAATAGGATTTCTTAAAAGTCAGATATTATTCTGACTTCCAGCTGTTATCTCTCCTATCTGCATAAATTCTGTAAAATACTCAAATCTCTGTCTTTTTTAGTTCATTTCAAATACAAATAGTATTTGAACCCTTTCCCTAGGAAAAAATTGTGTGAAATAAATATACCCTAATATGTATTTTTACATATATAGGTTTTTCATTTATATATAGGTATTTATTTATATATATATATAGTTTTATTTATTTATTTATTTATATTTATAGGTTTTATATTTATATATACAGTAGGTTTGACATACAATTAAATATTGTCTCAAGGATAGACATCAGACAATTAATGACCTAGCAAAGTGTTTTCAAAGCAAACCATAAGGGTAGTCATTCTTCACACATTTCCATGTTGAAGGATGTAATATAAAAACTAATTTGAAAACTAACATACAGGCAGCAGACTGATTATTTAGTAATCATTTCTGTGACCTGCAGCTCTGTGAGTTTCCTATAATGCCAAAGCAGCAGTATATTTTGTTTGAAATGTATTTGATCTCTTTCAAGGAAATAAAGCCAATCCTATCTTCCCAACTAAAGAAGATAATTTTTTCTTGAAAAATCTCAAGAGTCCTGGAGGACAACATTGTGCAGAATTTTGAACATGGGGTATGCCTGTAAAGGATATCTCTGGAGATTCTGAGATAAATAAAGATGAACCATGGGGAATTTTCCAACTCCCAAGAGTAATTCCACAGTCTCAAGCATTCATGTGTCTAAAAGTAAACCCTTCTCAGTCTCATTATCCTCTAAAAACACAGCTAAGGAGTATAAAACAAAGTGTGTGCCATCAGCAAAATTATTTCATGGATAGAAAATGATACTTTTATTTTCTTCCCCAAATTTCCCTAAATCTGAAGCCCTCTAATAGACATGGTCAGAAAAGGAAAGGCAGTTCCCTGACTTCAAGATACTACTACCAAGTTAAGCTGATATTAACAGGAAATGGAGGGTCCCAAAAGTGTGTACTCTCCTTTGTTTTGGAGAGACATGTTTTCTAGATGCCTACATAGATTCATATGTAATGAATATTTGGGTTAAGGGAAAGGAAAAATGCCCCTGACAGAGAAAGCTGTTTGCTCAATCTCCAAGCTGCTTGCCCTTATGAAAGTAATCATGACCTTATCTAATTGGGATTGATGGAGTTTTTTATGTGTCTGGTAGTTTTAGAGTCTGTGTGTGGTCAACAGCAAACATTAAGCAAAGGGGCAGGAATAATTTTCAGATTCCTTAATCACAGAAGCTATGTCTTATTTCTCTTTGAATTAATTTAATGAATATTAATTGGGCACATGGTAGGAGCCAGATATAGTTTTAGGTTCCAGAAATATAGTGGAATACAAAATAGACAAATTTTTGTTCTCATGTATATTGGATTCTAGTGAAGATGATTCTAATAAAAATAAGCAAATAAAAAATGATTCCAGGTGGTGATAGGTACTATGAAGAACATTAAGTAGGATCATATAATAAAGAGTTCTTATGGTTGGGGAAAGGTGGCAATACATAGTGTAATCAGGGAAAGACTGATCTGGCAACCTCAAGAGCAAAGTAGGTAGAGTTATGGGGGTTGCAGTGGCCTAATTGAAAAGGTGTTCAAAACGGTCAAGGGGCTGAAAGAAGCCTAGTGTGGCTGGAGCATGGAAACAAGTGGAGGAGTGTTAAGGGCTCAAGTCAGAAAGGCAGGAAGAGGCAGGTTCTGTAAGATCCTGTAGGTTATGGTAAAGGGTTGGGGTTTTATTATAAATGCAATGTACCCTGATTCTCTGAATGAGTGTAGGCACAGAGCAGGCAATGAAGCATTGCTTAACATTGGAAATAATGCTGGGCATCTGCTTCCATGTGCACTTTGCATTCTTAAGCCTAGTTATTTCTCCATGAAAGGCCTCATGCCTGAGTTCCACCACTCCTGAAAGTAGTCTACTTAACCAGCAACCCCACTTAGTTTCTATGTCAAGACAATTTAATCAACCAAAAGTCATCAACACCTTCATTTTTAAATGAAGGTTATTTGTCATTAAAGAAGGGGGAAATCCATGACTTTTTTCATCCATCTTACTTACTGTGCATATTTGCTACAATTTAGTCATTAATCATAGCTTATGTATAGCTCTAGACAAAAAGGCTGTGTCCAAACTATCTTTTTTTTTTGTTTGTTTTATGTCTACTGATGTGTACATCACTTATGGGACAGAAACTTTGTAATAGTTTCCTGATTTTTCCCAGAGGCCAGCTTCTTGTTTTTCTACCTTTCTTACAGATTCTAGACATTAGGCCTATAGCTAGACCTTTTTTGAAAGGCTGCATCATCTTTCTAAGAAATGTATCTGTAAAGAAATAAAAGGATAGTCCTAAAATGATGTTCTTATGAACCAAGATTTACAGACTCTTCTTCACTTTTAAGTCTTTCATTTTTGAGACTTTATATTCATTTATTTAACAGACATTTATATAGCCAGCTACTTTCTAGGTACCAGCTACTGGACTACATACTTTACAATTGTGAACCCATTATATAAAACATAACAGTATCAAAGTGATGTTCACAGGGCACGCATAGCAAATTCATGAAACATAGGTATGATGTTCATCAGATCATTCTAAGAAATCTTATTCATTACTAGCTAATATTTTCATTAACTTTCTTGGAAAGACTATTTTTTAAAACAAATATAACTTGCTAACAAGATAGAGCATTTAAAAAATTTTTTAAAGATTTTATTTATTTGAGGAAGAGAGAGTGAGAAAGAGAAAGCATGAGACAGGGCAGGGTCAGAGGGAGAAGCAGACTCCCCGCTGAGTGGAAGCTAGATGTGGGACTTGATCCTAAGACTCGGGGATCATGACCTGAGCCAAAGGCAGATGCTTAACCGACTGAGCCACCCGGACACCCTATGTTCATGTTCTTATAGGAAGGAAGTCTTTGTTAAGAAAGCACATCAAGCAAAAGCTACAAAGAAAAAGATGGCCACATTTCACTACATAAAAACTGAAATTTCCGGGGGTGCCTGGGTGGCTCAGTTGGTTAAGTGCTCAAGATAGGGCATTTTAGAGAATAGAATTATTGTTTAGTGTTTATTTATTGAGAAATACAAATTTATTGAGGAAACGCTAGCTGAAGAAATAATTGATTTTGGAGAAAACAGTGTATTTTTTTTAAGTTGTTAAATTTGAAGTGGTAGCAGGACAGGCAGGTAAAGATGAGCTCCTATCCTTTAATAGGCTTAAAAACTGCCAACATCTCCAACAGTGCCATCATCAGGATGTGTAACTATTGATATCTTCCCGTGTCAGCCAAAATTCAATCATGAACATGCTAAGAATGGATTGATTGACAGACTAGCATATAACTACAAGTGTCAACATAGTGGCTAATGTCAACAGAAGGGGAGAAAATTTTCAAGTAAAAAAAATGTTTCTGCTTAATGAAGGTTAAAATATCCATTTCTTAAACTGAGTTTCTGCTAAGAATAGATCCATCAAGATAATGTATATTCAGATTTCACAGTGTTGCTGGGGTTGCATATTACATAAGGGAGTGAAACTTAGAAAATCTATTCCTATATACAATCAGGAAAGAAGCTCTGGCTGAAAGCAAAGAGTTATGACAATGGAAGGTAATAGGAAACACAAATTTTAACTGGCTAATAATTAAATTATGATCTATTGTTTGCAATATTTTCTACTTAAACAGATAGAGCTATGCCTCATCATGGACATTCTTGATAATTTTTTCCTTTTCATTCATTAGGATATTCCAGGACTCTATGGATATGTTTGGCATTAAGGAAAACTGTGCCAGCCATGTTCTAATAGCAAAGAATAAGATCCAACATAATTTATTGAACATGCTGGTGATACTTGGACCTATAATTACTCCATTTGTACCATATTTCTTGTACCACATTTTAAATCTATGTCTGCACCTTTTTGGCATTTAAAAGAGTTACTATGCTACATGATATACTATCTTGTTTAATTTCTTAGCCACAGGTGTTAGAGATGTTTCTGGGAGGCCCTCTTCCTAAAGAACTGCTAGAATTTCCATTTCCCATTCTTTCCAAACCTACTACCAGAGGTGGAATAAGACCTAGATCTAAGGTGGATTAATTGGCTTCATGAATTTGATTTGGACAATGAAAAATGAGTCAGGTTACAATGGAGATCCAAACTTGAAAAGGTATGTTGTATTCAGGGTTTGAGGCTGCCATAAATAAGCATACTGGAGACTTGTGCACAGTGAAGAATGAACATAAAAGCCATCTTAAAAAAAAAAAAAAAAGACCTAGCTCCAGAGAAATATAAACCCAAAGATTAAGAACACAGGAGCAGGTA
>NW_027397064.1:87690615-87787430 GCF_003265705.2 Callorhinus ursinus
ATATATATATATATATATATATATCCATACCTTAAGTGTTTTGAGATACTTCTGGGTCTATTCATTATCCCCAACTCTTATCTGCCTTTTCTGTTTGCAATTAAATGATCCTTAACTGAGACTTGTTACTGTGTTGCATTATTGTCCATGGATAATAAATTAAGTGTGTGTATGCAGGTATGAGAGAGGAATAAGAGAAAAGTAGAATGTGTGAGTGGATTCAGTGAATGTGAAAATATTTTTAAAATCTAAGATAGTCTCCCTCCCAAGGAGGTGATTCTAATTCCAAATAAAACCATCACTTGTAAAATCACACTGCAAAATGTTTCACCTTCTACATAATTTAAAGTTGGAACTAAGCAGATTTTCTGTTTTGACAGAGGCCTCAAATTCTTACTATTGGTGCTGACCAATTCATAAAAAACAGATTAAAGACTATAAAGTTGCTTTAGACACCTTTAACATATCACCTACCATGAGATCATTTAAGAGAAGACTAAGGATTCATGAGATAGGATGGCAAGGGTTTCTTTGAAGAGAGTTGAATGAATCCTAAGCAACTCACCTAGGTCAAATTTGAAGAGGAACACTATGTCCATAGTTCTAGGGTTTGGACAACACAGAAGCCAGTGATTACCTCTGACCTAAAAGTATTTATTGGGGGAAAAAAATTAAATAGAATTGCTAATGATAGCAGAGTAAGGAGAGATGAGCATCGTGCAGGAAATGCACACAAGTCACAAATACGTGAATTTCTTATTGGTAGAGAGGATCCCAAAAAATGTAGCTGGACTTGAAATATCTAAGAAAAATCCTGGCTACAGATCTGCCTGCCAGATCTGGGTGACCTTAATAGAACCTACAGGGATGTACTATAAGCAACAGGAGCTAAGGGAGAAGTAGTAGTCAGTGGCCTTGTAAAAGGCAAGTCATCCATTGGACATAGGGAAGAGGAAAGCTCTCACAGAAGATGTAGAGTAGTGGCTACTGAGGACCCCACAAAAGCAACCCAAGAGAGAAAAATAAAAGCCCCTCAGTATCTAACATACCAGGAGGACGTCATACTAATCAAAAAAGAAATTTCTACCACTTTACCTCCTCTACTCCCATCTTGGTTGAGTGAGAGACAAGAGGGTAAGTAAGAGAGGATGAACAGAAAAACAAGACAGATTAATAATAAAAGATTGGACTAGTTCTCATTCCCTGCTATAGGTTTCTTAGTCCAAGTCAAGCCTAAAATGTTCTGACTTTAAACTGAATGAGAAATTAAAATTTTGACTTATATTAGACTTGTCCATTCTACCTAGGAATGTGACTGTCATTGACTGAAACGAATTAAGATGTTATAGTTCTGCC
This sequence comes from Callorhinus ursinus, assembly GCF_003265705.2. NCBI lineage: Eukaryota > Metazoa > Chordata > Mammalia > Carnivora > Otariidae > Callorhinus > Callorhinus ursinus. Next base: position 87,691,972 of record NW_027397064.1, read on the forward strand.
AGAATAGCACTGAGGGACAATGAAGACAAACTCAGAATAGCCTGCTTGTAAATCAGTAATGTAAGAAAAGTAAAGAGATTTCTGGAGGGCATCTTAAAAAGTCCATATTGTTCAATAAATTAACTATAGAATTCTGAAGACCTGTTTTTCAATACAAATTCTCAGGAAGATTCCCTGCTAAAAAATAGAGATATGTGATTTTCCAGGGCTCCACAAAACCCCTATGTATACCTTCTAAGATTTCACTGTAATAGTGGGCAGATTTGGATGGATATGTTATTTTTTATTTTATTCTTCTACGTAAGCTATGCTTACATTCCGTGTATTTCTTTACTAATTGCTCCCCTTCACTGGGATCTTTTAATCAACCGAAGATTGCATGAAGACTAAACTGTCTTATGATTTATTTCATTAATAGCTTATTTTAGAAATAGAAATTTAGACTGACTGGCAAACAGGACAACTGACTGCAAACTCCTGATTCATCTGTGATGGCTTTGCCATATTTTTCAAGTGGCCATTTTTAATTACCTCCTAAAACCAAGGGAGTCTACTCCCTCACATCATGGCCCATGATATGATTCTTAAGGAAAAATGTGTCAATGTGAAAATCTATCATTTACTACCAGACACTGCAATGGGATGGGGTGTGAACGGAAGGAACAATTAGTTCAAATCACTGTAATAATTTAGAATGAAATGGAAAAACAAAAATATCTTTTCTTCTTAGAGGTTTTATTTTTCTATCACCAGTGAGTACAAAAATTAGTAATGTATCAGATAGCCTCTTCAAATTCTCCCCAGTTCTATTACTCCATGCTTTTTTTTCACTTGTGTAGCAGAATAGCAGAGGTTTGGTCTGCCACTTTTATTTCTAAATTAGACTGCATGTTGTTTTCCGGCATTTCCCCTCAGAATAAAGTTAGCCAGGGTTGCAAAGGATTATACCTGTCAGATTAAACCTACTTACATTCATTTTTACTCATTGGGACTGCTAATGTTTATAACTATTTGCATGCAAAATCTAACATCTTAAGGCTCGTGGAAAAAAAGAAGACCACTAAAAAGAAAGCTGTGGTGAATGTAGGTATTTTTCTTCTTCAGGGAAAATTTGATTTGTAAATATGCAACATTTTTAGAAATAAAATTAATGGGGTTATCCAGTCTCATGTATGAAGTTCTTTGTTCCTAATTTGAAACACAAGGTCATTTATCTCTCAAGATATAAACATTTGTACTCTAACTCATGAAATTCAATGTTTGAAGAGTGCTTGAAGTTTTAATAAAAATGATAGCTATAAGCATTCTTTTCAATTACAGTTCTTTGGAATAGTTTTTTCTTCACTTCCAAATTCAGGTTTCAAATCCTCTATGAATATAATTACTAGGAAAAAAAACTTGCTATATTTCTATTTGTTTTCAAATGAATAGAATCCGACTGGAATATGTATTGTTGAACTTAAGACAATTGAATGGCACATCCTGAGAATGCTTACTTCATTATAAATCATGGGACTTTCTTATTTCCCAAGATGATTAATGGTCTTTGGCCAACTTGTCAAATCTATTTATGTATTTTTCATGCTTCTCTCATTTGATGTTTTGTTTTGTTTTGAAGGTAAATTGAGTTTTTGACTGAGAATACACATATAAGTAATTTTATCTTGTTAACTAGATTGACTAGCTTATCCAGTGGATTACACGCACACACACACACACACACACACATCTCAGCAACAAAAATAACAAAAAGACAATTAACTGGTAATTATACCAAATACTAAGGGTTTGAAACCTTCATTAATGTTCTTTATGATGTTGCTGACGTCCATGGAAATGAATGCTATTTTCTAGACAAAATGTAATCGTGATGTCTCATCTCAGTTTTACCTCGATAGAACTGGCAATTTCAAATAAAAACTTCAATAGTGGTCTGGATGTGGCATGTGATAGACTATTTTGATGATAAGACTAAATATTTGGGGTGAAGCATGAAAAAAGTTCTACTGTCCCAGGAAAACACTAGAAGACACAGTGATCATCACACTGAAATCATGCAGCAGATGGTAGAAGAAAATTAAGTAGAATTTATTTTCTTAAGAACTTCACTTTTAGACCAAGAGATTAACCAAAACAAACACCAAAAAGCATGGACATTTCTAACTTGGAAATAATACATATGTTTATGCAGTGAGACAACTTGAGGATTTGCTATTAATCAATGATCCCCATCTCGTGGAAGGGTATACATGGGCTTATTGGCAAAAAAGAGACAGGGAGGGGGCTGAGGGACTTTTCGCTGCTGTCCCTGGTGCTGCTGCTGTTTGGTAGAACTTGAATCAGGGGCATATGAAGACAGCGCTCTGGAGAGTACCCCTTTGGAGGATTATTTCTGAGCACTATGGTTTCAATATTGTTTAGACCCTAATGATTTCCATTCCAACATTCTGAGCTTTGGGGCTCTCACACATCCCATCCCACTCCACTCTGTGAATGAAAATATGGGAAAAATTTGTTTGAAGGTTTAAAACAGAATTGTGCATCAGCAAATCCTATCAAAGTTCTTCAGATCCATTAACCTGTCTTTTTTTTTTTTTTTTCCCCAAGTCAGTCTGAATTGAAATGACTTACTTGGTCTAGAATGCTTATGGATGAGTGCAGAACTTCTTAGTCTTTGGTTAGCATTGCTTCCAGTTTACACTTGGGACCATAGCATTTTAATCAGAAATTTTGTAAGGGAAAATCTTCGCCCTTGTAAGAATCCTCAAACACCTGTTGCTAATTATCTGTAATTAGGAATGTTGCCTCCCTATTTGAATGAGATTGCCGCTTTCTGTTTGTAATCTGACCATGCTTTGTGTTTTCTCTGTGCATTTCTTTCAGAGTAGAAGAAGGCACCCTGTATGCTTTTTTTCTGGGAAGAAGTAAAACTCTCCTCCACAGAAAATAGATTTGGGACTAAAGATGAGTCCTATATTGGGCAAATAGCACAGAGAAACATGTATGGATTAATAGCATGAAACCTCAGTTATTGTGGCTTGGGTTGCCGTAACAAAATGCCACAGACCAGGTAGATTATAAACAAGATAGATTTATTTCTTATAGTTCTGGAGGTTGGAAATCCAACATTAAAGTGCCAGTACGGTTGCCTTCTGGTGTTGACCCTCCCTGATTCAGGACCAGAGATTTCTCACTGGGTCCTCACATGGTGGGAGGGTTGAGGGATCTCTGGGGTCTCTCTCTCTCCCTTTTTTTAAATGATTTTACTTATTTATTTAACACAGAGAGATAGATCACAAATAGGCTGGCAGGCAGGCAGAGGGAGAAGCAGACTCCCTGCTGAGCATGGACCCCGATGCGGGGCTTGATTCCAGGATCCTGGGACCATGACCTGAGCCTAAGGCAGACTCTTAACTGACTGAGCCACCCCGGCACCTCTCTGGGGTCTCTTTTATAAGAACACTAATCTCATTCATGAGGACTCTATCCTCACGAGGTAAGCACCTCCCAAAGGCCATCACATTGAACATTAGGGTTTTGATATGTGAAACTGGGGGGAAACATTCATATCATAGTACTGTTTAATCATTTTATTTCCTTTTTCATACCTACTACAGTAGATTTGCTAATCTTTGTTTAGAAATCCAGCTTTTACTTTTAATGTAACTCTAGATTGCATGGGTAGGGGTAGAAGACTTTCACCTCTGAGCCCACCTTTAACCTTTACACCCTTTTATAAAATAAATTTATTTTATTAATTAATTTAGTTGCATGCTTCCTATCTATGTTTACTCAGTGGATGTAAGCCATATCACAACAGGGACCTTGCCCAGCTTGTTCACTACTCTTCCTTGTATGATCTCTACCTTTAAAGGAGCATGTAATAATGTCATGGAGGGTACACCATTCTGTACTTAGCAATCGGTATTACATACTATTTTGTGAAACCGCGAAAAATAAACCTTATATGTTTAGCTTGTTTAGAAGAGTCAGAAATCAGTGCTCTGGGAGCTGTTGAAGTCTACGGGTCGATATAAGTGAAAAGCATCCTTCATTTTACTTCCACAGACTATTTTATTTGGACTATTTGTTGGAAACAACCTAATAGGCCTTTGTAGGAGTAAGGTCATTCTTATTCACCAATGATTAATTCCTTCTGCATTTCCTGAAAATCACTCCATTACTTAGCTGATTGGGTGTCTTAATACTGTAAAGCTGTAATACTCCTCTATTATATTGTTAGATCCTTACTTAATGCATGTTTACTATAAAAATGTATACAGAAAATAAAAGGTTTGTTCTTTTGACAATTTTCTGTGCAAGTATTATGTGTGTATGTGTTGTGTGTGTGTGTGTGTGCATGGAGAGAGTTATGAAGAACTGAGAACTAAAAAAAACAAGGTATCTTTCCCCATACAGATGCCTCGTCTCACACAGCCAATATAAAATGTTGGGGCAGCTATAGGATAAACATTATAGATGCTCCTGCTCAAAAGGGCAGGCTTTTTGATGAAATGGAAGGCTACAGAAGTCACTCTTCCACAGTAACTTTGAAGTCTAGTCAAGCACAAGCTGCCAGTTCCTTTATTAAGATGGAACCAGAAGAGACCCCGAATAGCCAGAGGAATATTGAAAAGAAAAGCAAAGCTGGCGGCATCACAATTCCGGATTTCCAGCTCTATTACAAAGCTGTCATCATCAACACAGTATGGTACTGGCACAAAAACAGACACATAGATCAATGGAACAGAATCAAGAGCCCAGAAATGGACCTTCAACTCTATGGTCAACTTATCTTCGACAAAGCAGGAAAGAATGTCCAATGGAAAAAAGACAGTCTCTTCAACAAATGGTGTTGGGAAAATTGGACAGCCGCATGCAGAAGAATGAAACTGGACCATTTCCTTACACCACACACAAAAATAGACTCCAAATGGTTGAAAGACCTAAACGTGAGACAGGAGTCCATCAAAATCCTAAAGGAGAACACAGGCAGCAACCTCTTCGACCTCAGCCACAGCAACTTCTTCCTAGAAACATCGCCAAAGGCAAGGGAAGCAAGGGCAAAAATGAACTATTGGGATTTCATCAAGATCAAAAGCTTTTGCACAGCAAAAGAAACAGTCCACAAAACCAAAAGACAACCGACAGAATGGGAGAAAATATTTGCAAATGACATATCAGATAAAGGGCTAGTATCCAAAATCTATAAAGAACTTATCAAACTCAACACCCAAAGAACAAATAATCCAATCAAGAAACGGGCAGAAAACATGAACAAACATTTTTCCAAAGAAGACCAAATGGCCAACAGGCACATGAAAAAGTGCTCAACATCGCTCGGCATCAGGGAAATCCAAATCAAAACCTCAATGAGATACCACCTCACACCCGTCAGAATGGCTAAAATTAACAAGTCAGGGAACGACAGATGTTGGCGGGGATGTGGCGAAAGGGGAACCCTCCTACACTGTTGGTGGGAATGCAAGCTGGTGCAACCCCTCTGGAAAACAGTATGGAGGTTCCTCAAACAGTTGAAATTAGAGCTACCATTCGATCCAGCAATTGCACTACTGGGTATTTACCCCAAAGATACAAATGTAGGGACCCGAAGGGGTACATGCACCCCAATGTTTATAGTAGCAATGTCCACAATAGCCAAACTGTGGAAAGAGCCAAGATGTCCATCGACAGATGAATGGAGAAAGAAGAGGTGGTATATATACACAATGGAATATTATGCAGCCATCAAAAGGAATGAGATCTTGCCATTTGCAACGACGTGGTTGGAACTGGAGGGTGTTATGCTGAGTGAAATAAGTCAATCAGAGAAAGACATGTATCATATGACCTCACTGATATGAGGAATTCTTAATCTCAGGAACAAACTGAGGGTTGCTGGAGTGGTTGGGGGTGGGAGGGATGGGGTGGCTGGGTGATAGACATTGGGGAGGGTATGTGCTACGGTGAGCGCTGTGAATTGTGTAAGACTGTTGAATCACAGATCTGTACTTCTGAAACAAATAACGCAACATATTTTAAGAAAAAAGAAAAAGAAGAAGATAGCAGGAGAGGAAGAATGAAGGGGAGTTAGTCAGAGGGGGAGACAAACCAGGAGAGATGATGGACTCTGAAAAACAAACTGAGGGTTCTAGAGGGGAGGAGGGTAGGGGGATGGGTTAGCCTGGTGATGGGTATTAAAGAGGGCACATTCTGCATGGAGCACTGGGTGTTATGAACAAACAATGAATCATGGAACACTACACCAAAACAAATGATGTAATATATGGTGATTAACATAACAATAAAAAATTAAAAAAATAAAAAAGATTAGCCTACTGCCTGGAGGTTCTTCTTGATAGCTCCTGACTTCACCCTCAAAGCTCTTGGTTCCAACCTCTCAGTAGCTCTTCCTTTTCCTTCAAAAGTGGCCGTGTAACTGAGTAGTTTCCTGAGCCTTCTTCCTATCCAAAGTACCTAGAGAATCCAAAAGGTATGCTGTTTCTTTCAGTACAAGTTGATAACAATTCTTTTAAAAAGTTTGTAGACTTCTTGTGATTCAATTTACAATCCACTCCTTCAGAGAAAGGCACACCCACAAACGTCTTCTACATAAATACGTCTCTGCCTTGGCCTCCCCATGAGTCCACTGTGGAATAATGACCTTAAGATTCTTAGAAGCCTTATTATATAATGGAAATCATCTATGAGACATACCTGAAGGTTTTTAGAACATCTTTTGCCTGTTTGAAAAGTTTATAAGGCACTATTTAACTATTTCTGAGGCATTAACAAAGAACTTTACAGATCCAACCTGATTTTATTTTTTTTCTATCATTTCTTAATTTGAAATTAGTTTGCTATTTGAAAATCTATAAATGAGAAAAAGTTTAATTTTCCAACCCTGCTATTTTTGGCTTGTATTTTCTTCATATTTTTACTGAAAACAGAACAACCAAGAAAACAAAATAGGTAGTACTTTGACCTAGAAATTATTAGGTTTTTTGTTTTATTTTTGTTTTATTTTTCTGTTTTTGTTTTATTTTTTCCACCTTACCACATACAACAGTGTTGCCAAACTTGCTACCACTACATAATAAGAATTCTCTTTACTCTATCTTCCATAATACTCTCTCACTTTTCCCTAAGCCCTCAGGAATAGCCACCTCCCTCCTGGCCCTTTTTATTTCTAACATGCAACTCTAAACCTTGTAGATATATGCTAACAATATCCTTAATGGTCTTCCAAAGTCTACCCTCTGCCTAGTCTCAACCCCAAAGCCAGTAGCACATATGTTTCTATCACAGTAACATCCTACTTCCAAGAAACCAAACTTTGACTAGACTTCAAAGTTACTGTGGAAGAGTGACTTTATTTACTGCCACATAACAAACTGGCCTTACAAATTCAGGCCTTAAGGCAATCATTTAATTTGCTTACAATATGCAGTTCTGTCAAGGCTCAACATGGACAGCTTGTTACTTTTCATGGACATATTTATTATGTATACATCTATCTCTATAATTCTTGATATATAGTGAAATAGGTAGATAGACAGTAGATAGATGCATAGGAAATGTGTAGAAGGATAAAATACTCATTTTTTCCTGCATAATTTTTATAATAAATATGCATTATCTTTATCATGAGAACTTAATAATATAGAAGATAAATGTCACTATTTTATGATAATGATTATTATCAGAAGATCATAGAAAGTGTGAAAATTAATAAAGGGAAACCTCACTGAAATGGAGTCAGGAAGTTTGGCAGGGGGAGCTCTCATGACCTACCATTCTTGGTCAATTGCAGAGAGAAAGAGCATGCTTGTGGATACTACTTTACTATCCTAGGAGGAAGAAGAAAGTCTTTCCCCTCCCCAGCAACAGCCCAGCCAATGAGAGACAGTCATATGTCAGCCTATGAAAAGCTACTATGCTTAGAGCACCCAATTTACTCCAAGGGATTTTAGTTTATAATATTCCCTCCCACCTTCCTGCTTTCCTCCATAAAATAGCAGTCCTATCCGTTGTATTGTGGATTTGCCTACGGTTTTGCCATAGCTTGCTTAGTCCAGGTTACAATTCTTTGTATTCCCAAATAAACACACCTTTTGCTGGTAAAACAATGGGCAGTTTTATTTTATTTTTTTTAAGGTTAAGTAAAGTAATAATCTCTGTGATCAGGAATGACCAGAATCCCACAAGCCTATCAAGATCTTTCTAAAAAGTGACCCAAAGACACTTAATTTTGTCACTTACGGGTGACAGAGGAAACTCCTATGGTCATGTATAAGGTTTTTCATACCTATATCTTTCAATTGCTTTTAGCAGTCAGACTACTCAGTTTTCTAAACAGAATCAAAGTGCACAGATTAATTCATAAATTTTTGCCAAGTAGCTTGTACTATCCACTGCTAAATATGAACTATAATCTCTTCCCAGTTATGTTCTAAACTTCTTGAAAACATGGCCTATTCTTTTAGTGCATCTTGCAAACTCATTAATTTGACAAATGTTTGGTGAGTACCTATGTTGTGCCAGGCACTGTGCCTGACACTGAGGATATAGTAGTGAGATAAATGGCAAGGTCCCTGCCCTCAAGGAGGTTTCCCTCTTCTGAGAAAAACCAACTATAATCTTCCAAACAGATATATTAATAAGATAATTTTAGATTATAATGATTGCTATGTGTAAATTATTACAGGATAAAATAGGTTTGAAAGAGACCACCCAATATGGGAAGATGCTTCGAGAAGGTGACATTTGCGCTGAGGCCTGGATGACAAGAAGTTTCTTAACAGTGCTGCAAAAGTACTTAATGATGAATACAACTGTTGCAACATTTCTATTTATGAGATTCTTTTTATCATATCTATGTCCTTAGATCTCCATGGCCACAGGCACATAACTCTAGAATGCCAGTCAATCAATCACCTTTTAAATTTCTGTCCTCAAAGTTCTCAAAGATGATATTTCTACCACCCCCTCTCCATAAAATTTTTCATGAGCAGTTCATCTTGCTTTTTTTGAGAAGCTCATATTCAACATTTACACTGAAGCTACTAGAATACCCAAATGCTTTCTGGAAGGTGTTCATTTATCAGATAATTAGATGATTTGGTTTATAATCCAATTCTACTAACACTTACTTATAAAACTTACCTCTTCAGGCTTCATGTTTTGTTTTATGAAATACAGGGTTGAATCTATCAAGTTAAACTTTCAAAAGCCTGCTGGGAAGAAGACAAAATTTGAGCTATAGTACTCATGTAATTTAGAACTATCACTGTCAGAAAATGGGAAACTAATCTGAAAAAAATTTTAAAATTCTGTAACACTAGTCTATCTTAAGATGTTTCACGGATTTTCCTAATATGCCATACAACACAAGTTACTTGATCTAATATGTTTGGAATAATCCAAGAAAGGTTCATGGTTATTCTTTTCTTTTTGCCGACATCTTTTGCCATTTTTCCAATGGGATGGAATCATGTTCAAAATATGGAATCCATGCATACCAAATTACAAGGCATGGATAACTTTCCACATCCTGAACTCACAATTTCCTGCCTTCACCTCAGTATTCAGTTTCTGCAACTCAGAGTTCCCCAAACCATACAGGATATTCCAGTTCTCCTGCTCCAGTTTCTTTTTCCCTTCTCCCTTCCACTATATTTTATTAATTGAATACACCTCTTGTTCCTTCAGAGTTTGGGTACAATCACCTGCACATTGGTATGTGTAGGGCAATAGGTTATAAGAGGCAATGTAAGGTTGTTTCTCAGTCTTCATGCTCTGAAATCAGACTTAGATTTCTGACAAACTTCTCATAATTTTTACCAATTTTGTGGAAAAAGTAAGTAAGATAATTCATTTAAAATATGCTTTTCAGGGGCAGCCGGGTGGCTCAGTCAGTTAAGGATCTGCCTTCGGCTCAGGTCATGATCTCAGGGTCCTGGGATTGAGCCCTCTGTTGGGTTCTCTGCTCAGCGGGGAGTCTACTTCTCCCTATCCCTCTGAGCTCTCTCGCTCTCTCTCCAGTCAAAAAACAAAATCTTAAAAAAATAATAAAATAAATATGCATCTTTAAATAAAAAAATAAAATATGCTTTTCATAATGCCTGGAACAAGGAAATTGATAAACATAAACTCATTTTTATGAGTTAATCCCAATTACCATACATGTACATTTTTAAAGAAAACTGTGTTCACCTAGATTAATATCTGAATAATGAAATAATTAGGGTATTTTTTTAGGAAGGCAGATATTCAATCAGTAGATAGTGTATCTGTGAAAGAAGTACAGTCTCATTTAGGGCTTAGTAACATGTATTTGATGATCTTAAACAATTTAAATATGCACTTGAACCTGAAGTGGCTTCATTTATGAACTGAAAGAATTATCTTTCTTTCCAGTTTACTATGAGGACAGAATAAGATAATGTTTGTAAATATAATTTCAGAGGGAATTTTGAAAAAAGAAAACAGTAACATGAGGAGTAGATTTAATTATATTTTCATACAGAGAAAGAAGCAAGCATTTTGATATAAGCATCCCATGTAGACTCAAAGGACTTTGCTGGAAAATTGTGTACACTCCTTGCCCTGGCCACAATGTGAAATAACTCTGTAGGGACCAGCACACGTGTTCCAACAGTCATCTATGCAACATTATTATAAGGGAGTTTGTGCTTTGACAGAAAACAAATGTAATCTGAATGGAGCTCTCTATTAAAATGAGTATTTCAAAATTTGGCAAGTGAACCTCTTTGTGAGATGATTGCAATGGTTAATTTTATGTGTCAACTTGTCTGGGCTAAGGTATGATCAGATAGCTAGTAAAACATTATTTCTGAGGGTGTCTGTGAAGGTGTTCCCAGAAGAGATTAACATTTGAATTGGTGAACTGCCCTCAATGTGGGTGGTCATCATCCAATCCTTTGAAGGTGAGAATCTAAGAAAAAGAGGAAGGGAGAATTTGCTCTCAGTTTGAGCTGGATAGCTAACGTTTCCTGCCTTCAGGCAATATGCTTCCCAGTGTAGGCTTTAAGATTCTTATTGGGACAAACACTCTCAGCTGCCTGCTTCTTAGGCCTTTGTGGACTTGGACTGAATTACAACCACCAATTTTTCTGATTCTTCAGTTTGCCGAAGACAGATTGTAGAATTTCTCAACCTCCATAATTGCATGAGCTAATTCCTATAATTATCTGTGTGTGTGTGTGTGTGTGTGTGTGTCTATACCTGATAGGGAAATGCTCATTATAGTTAGTCAGGGATATATGCCTATAGATATGTAAATCTATCTATCTCTTTATCTATCTATCTATCTACTATCATCTATCTACTCCAACTTACTGGTTCTGTTTCTCTGGACAACTCTGACTAATACAATGACCATTTCTTAGTCTGTTTACCAATTAAAAGTCAATAGATTGGCAAACCATTAAAATAAACATGTGGAATATAACCCTTGACCATAAATTCTTTTTTATCTGATTTTTCTTCAGAAATTAGCATCGTGATTCTTCACAATCCCCCTTTCATGACTGGAAATATCTACATTCATTTTGCTGTGATACTAACATGATAGTATGAAGAGATGAATCAAGTGCAATGAGTTCCAGAGCGTGGGTAGTTGAAAGAGTATACTAAGTGTTAATCATGGATCTACCACAAGCTCTGTGACAGACGAGAAGTCATCCATCTCTGTTGGTTTCAATTTGGAAAGTGAAGTATTAGACTAGGTGATGACTAAAGTTCTTTCCATCTTAAATATTTATTAAGTGTTTAATATATTCTGTGTTTTTATGTTGGCCTAGAATGCTAGGAGTTGAAGGCCCTAAGGACAGGCTTTTATTTGAGGCACAGCTAATCTCAATGATAAAACGATGTAAATTCCAGATGGCTATATTTTTGGAATGATTCAGTCCTGATATAAAAATTAGCTTCTTTCATCAAAAGTCTTTTATTCTCAGCAAAACCCTCTTTAAGATGTCATTGCCTAAGGAGTGTGGGTAATTCTGAAAGGATCATGAAGATAAACTGTTCTTGATACTTACAAAGTGTGACAATGATATTCTAATATAGAATGAGTACCTCCAAGCTTTTTCCCTTAATTTGTGCAGTGTGTACGCAATTCTTTTTAACTTGGTTTTAATAAGACCTTAAAGATGTCCGCAAGGCATTTCACTGAATGAAAAGATAATTATTTTAAAAAGTTATGAAGATATTCATCCAATGGGCAACTGTTTAGGGATATACTCTCTTACTTTTGTAGTCTGAACACAGTTCAGAGATTTCAAAGCTTGTGTCTTTCAGATTCTGTCTTTAATGAGTAATAAACAAAAATCCAGACTCTGTATCACTATCTATCTATCTACCTATCTATCGTCTATCTAATCAAGATTCTGGTGATTCTTTTCAGTTGGCTATATTTTTCCACTTGATGAAATCTCCCCTTGGGTCTCTTTCATCTATTGAAAAAGGTCCTATTTCCCTTTTCAGTGTTAACTTACTGCGTTACAGGTAAGAGTTTAGGTTCATTGAATCTACGTTTTTACAGGTGAGTTCTTCTGGCAATGCCACACTTTACATGCTCAATAACAGTGCATTGGAAAAATAAATTCATCAATAAATGAGTTCTGAAGCATCTGTCCTAAATCCTCCTCCATTCTTCTCTCAAATGTTTGAAATTCTCACAAAGAGGCAAACCTGAGATGAGAAAGTTGTCTTGAAATGTGACTCATTAGCTGTTGATTCATCAACATCTTAGTATAAATTAAAACACATCCTTGAAGGAACATATCCTGCTTGGATTACATGGGGTGCAAGGGAGGAGAATAGACAAATTTAAGGTTTTAGGTATTATTGGAAGTGAATGGCTCATCAGAGTGGGAGGCTTGGGCATCCTAGCAGCAGTGTGAGTGTTCCAGGATTGCTAAAGAGTAAATGGAAAGAGAGAGTTGCTCATAGGAGAAGAGAAGGGAACCATAAAAAGTGATCTATGTCACAAACATGTCTAGGCTATTTTGGCTATTGTGGGACTCGTTTTAGCTTTAATCTAGACAGCAAAGACCCATGGAGTAAATTTAAGGAATACCATCACCATCACTTCCACTTTTAATGTACTAAGCAAAGAGAACAGGACACTCCAGAGGGGAGAATTTGTAAGTGAAAATCTACCCTTTCCTATGCTTTCCTTTTAACTCTGTCCTTGGAGGAAAACAGGATCTGTTTTGTATCATCATCATCAGGTGATGATCATCATCATCACCAGGTAACTGTAAAGAGAAAGTCCCCAAACATACTTTTGAGGCCATATAACTAATCATGTCATTAAAATTGCTTTTGATTTTTTTCTTTTTCAAGTATTTATTTAAATTCCAGTTAGTTAACATACAGTGTAATATTAGTTTCAGGGGTAGGATTTAGTGCTTCATCACTTACATACAGCACCCAGTGCTCATCATAAGTGCACTCCTTAATACCCATCACCCATTTAACCCTTGCCCCCACCCACTTCCCCTCCAGTACCCTTTGTTCTCTATAGTTAAGAGTCTGTTTCTTGGTTTGCTTCTCTCTTCCCTCCCCCCATGTTCACCTATTTTGTTTCTTAAATTCCACATATGAGTGAAATCATATGGTATTTGTCTTTCTCTGACTTATTTCACTTAAAATTACTTTGGATTTAAGGCAAAACTAAGTCTAGAGAACAGACCAAAAAGATATGTGTGTGTGTGTGTGTGTGTGTGTGTGTGTGTGTGTGTGTGTGTGTGTGTGAAAAGTGAGTCTTATATTTTCCTTAACCAAATTAAACTTCTGTAAATTATTGTAGATAATTTTAAATGTTTGTGCTGGAGTAGTAGGAGTGGGTGAAAATAAAACAGAGAGGATGTACAATGACATAAGATAGGATAGACATTTTATGATTTTGCCAAGTGCCTTATCTCTTTATTTTCACCAACACTGGGGCAAATAAAAGACAAAGCACAAAGGCATTTTTATATCATCCACATGATAATAATAATAAGCCATATGAAAATCATAATACAAGAACTAAAATAATTTCCTTTTAAGCAGGACAAACTATGTGTTATACACTTTAAAAAATTATTTCATTTAAGAGCATTTGGGTGGCAGAATCCAACTCTTGGTTTCAGCTCAGGTCATGATCTCAGGGTCATTCATGAGATCCAGCCCTGTGTCTGGCTCTGTGCTCATCACAGAGTCTGCTTGGGATTCTCTTTCCCTTTGCCTTTGCCCACCGGCCCCCCCCCATTCCCTTGCTCTCTCTCTCTCTCAAAATAAATAAATAAATCTTTAAAAAATTATTTCATATATCCTCATAACATCTATGTAGCCACAGGAATTGAGGCTGAAAAAATGAAACCACTTGTTCAACACTTTAACCAACTGTTTTAAAGCCCTGCCTATAACTGTTTTATCATTGTGTTCCCCATTGCTCTGGTAACTCTCCCCAAGCTGAGATTTATGTAACACTCCCAAGGTACCACATCCCTTCTAAGCTTTTCTCCGCCCCTGGAGAATCTTACCGGAGAAGTCAGAGGAGAGTAGGGCAGGGTTTTCAGTCTTTGTCTTTGAACTTGCTGCTTGGTCATGCAACTTGGAAAAGAAAATGCACTTCAAAATGAATCATGTGATGGCAGTCGGTTTGTAAAAACTGGTGTACAAATAATGAAGCCATTGGTGAATTTCTCAAAGTATACTTTTTTTTGAGATTGTAATGTAAGGATGCATGAAGCAATAATTAGAGAAATTATGGCAGCACTAACAGCATATTATTATGTAGAGCTCATGCAAAAAAGCCTTTTTCTGGGTTGGAAACTGGCTCGTTCTGGTTGCATCTGTATTTAAACATTGTTGTTGCTGGCAGAAAGTGAATATCATTTCCCTGATGGCTTATAAACTGTGCTACACAAAACGTACTTTGAACTAATTGGAACCCAGTGGGGAGGAGGGCAAAGCAGAAACCGTGAAATGTTAACTTGAATGTTCCCCCCAGGCAAATGTTGCAGCCATTAGAACAAGTTGTTTTCTAAGTCAAGCTTTCTCTCCATCTTCTCACCCCCATGATGAGAGCAGGAACCCCAGAAGCCTCTCATATTTGCAACTGTCCTCACCAAGATAGAGCAAGATAACACTAAGGAGGAAGCAAGAGGCTGGAAAGAAGGAAGACAGCTTCAAAAATTATCTGAAGAAAAAAGTCAAATTAAAAATACCCACCCCGGGGAGAAATCTAAGGTCACTGAAAAATAAGAAATAAATAATTCTCAAGGAAATAAAGGCCGGAGTTCCAGAAAAGGAAAGAAAAACAAACATAAATGCAAATTTATTTCATGAGAAAGATGCCCATAAATCATCCAGGTACCAGCAAATTAGCCATTAGAAACAATACTAAGCTTGAGAATCTGATGGTTAAATTGATCCACTGGTGTTAGCAGATCACAATCAATTAAGAGTAGACAAATGTGTGCCTTTCCATTGAATAAACAAGGTTTTGTTCAAAGCTAAAATCTCATGATAATGCAATTTAGTTCTTACATTTCATAGTAAATGCTTTTTTATATATATACATATATATGTGTGTGTATATATATATATATTATTTTCTGTCTTCACCATGTTTGATTTGCAATTTCTATGATCAATGCCAGCAACTGAATGAGCTAAAGCTGGGCATAAGAACCCAGTGCATATGAAAAGTGGGCTTAAGATTTTTCCATGGCTTCTCGTCTCTCGTTCAAGATCGAACTTTCCTGCTTGCAGAAACAAGCTGTGGCTAGAGAAGAACTTTCCAGGGCAGCAGAGATCAGAACGGATGGAAACAGAATGAAATGATTGTGGAGGAAAGTGGAAGCAGCTCTGACAAAAAGAAGTGTTTTATGGTCATTTTCCTATTAGTAAGTATCTGTGACTTACGGGAAATACTTAAAAGCTTATTTGAACATGTGCCCAAATATGGAGGTAATTTATGGAATTAAATACAAGAAAAGTGTTAACATTATAATTGTCAAATATCTATGCTGCATACATGGAGTTCCAGTTGCTCTTGAATTAATTCACCTTTCAAACCCTTGCCTCTTGCCCACTAGCTTTCGAGATGGTCTATAATTT
This sequence comes from Callorhinus ursinus, assembly GCF_003265705.2. Taxonomy (NCBI): domain Eukaryota; kingdom Metazoa; phylum Chordata; class Mammalia; order Carnivora; family Otariidae; genus Callorhinus; species Callorhinus ursinus. The sequence continues at coordinate 87,708,112 of NW_027397064.1, forward strand.
TTCTCTGTGGATTCTACGATATCTTGTAGCAATAAAAAATGTGATTCTAGAAAAACTCAGATGTGTCTTAAATATTTGTGTGTAGAATTTAGTATATAATTTTTGTCATGTCCAAGAGACTGGGTTATTCCAGTTTCCAGTTAAGTCACTAAATTTATAACCTAGCATTTCAGGGAGACAATGGATGAAGATGTGATGGAGTTGAGGTAAGCTTGGACCTTTGGGGTACTGTGGTCTCCTAGTCCCGCTTCTCCGGGCTGTTTGACTTGGCTCTTACTGTTCCGTCCTCACGTACACTGTTCCTGCCTGCCCACACGGTGCTTCCACCCACTCCAAGCTTCTGTGTTGGTGCTTCTATATTTATCTCCCTCTCAGCCACAGCGTCCTGTTGACTTTTAGGACCAATCACATCTACATTCTTCAGATTCTCTTCTCTGACTTCCTTTACTCCAGATGAAACATTTTCCTTACCACTTTCTCAAGTTGAGGTCATAGCAAAGGCCTTGCTCCTACATATGAGATTTTCTCCAAATCTTTATTGTTTTTAATATGTTTTTTTATCTTGGGTCCTCACCTTTTCCCAAAGGCCCTAGGCTTTTGGAACTCAGAAGCAAGGAAGAGATTTCTTCTTTCTCCGTCCTTTTTTTTTTCTTTTTAGAGAGAGAGAGTGTGTGTCCTCACACCAGCAATGGGGGTGGGTAGAGACAGAGGGAGGGAGAGAGAGAGATTCCTCAAGCAGACTCCCTGCTGAGGGTGGAGCCCCACCATGGGGCTCGATCTCATGACCCTGAGATCATGACCTGAGCGGAAACCAAGAGTCAGGTACTTAACTGACCCAGCCACCCAGGCGCCCCTTTCCTTTCTTTTGCTACATACATATGCTGAGGCATTGAAAACCTAAAAATTGCCTATGTGTTCAAATGAAGAGAAAGATATGGGAAAATATTAGTTAACGTTTCACAAACATTACCGGATCATTTGTTAAAATATGTCTTCATTTAATTCCAGAGTCTATTTTAATAAATAACTTTATTTTCATTTTCCAAAATGCTCTATGGCTTCTCTGCTAATCCTTTCTCAACCTTAACCACCATTGCCAAGGATACCCTTCCAAGAATTTTACACAATGTCTGCCCTTCCAGTTTTAAACTCCAGGTTATTTTTTTCACACACTTCCATTTTACCTCTCCTGGAAACTGATATTCTTTTCTCTTCAAATCTGGAACTCTTGTCAGGTCCCAACCAGCCAGTATGATGAATGTAACTGGTTTAAAAGGTGCAGACTTCATTACATTGGAAGGCTCATTGTCCACCCACATAATATATGCATATTTCATAAGACTGCGCTTCACTGGTAACATTCTAATAATTTTAAGTAATTTCTGTGAGTTTAGAGATGACCCAGGAGCCCTTTGGTGCAAAGATATCAGTAGCCATGTATAGTCTTTATATCACTGGATTCAGGCTTGAATCAGATTGCTGTTTCCTGAGAGTCAGCTCTGAAGATCACACTTACTTTCACTACTCCAAGGGCTGATAAGTATATCTGGCAAAGATATAATATTGAAGTGGCAACAAATCTTAAATAAATAAACACACATATACACACATCACACAGAACAACTTGTTTATCATACTATTGCTTGAATGCAATTTCCACTATAGCTAATAATTTGTTACTGTCTTAAGAGTTGAGGCTTCAGCTCTTTCCTCATAAATGCATATTATCCAGCATGACAGTAATGATCAGTTACTCAAATAAATATTTCTGAGAACATAGAAACTATGTGTACAATGGGGGAGGGAGGGAAGGAATTCCTGATTATCATTGGAGAGAACATTCTTGCATAGTCAGTTAATGGCTCATTAGTCTGCTTTCAACTCCAGAGTGTGCCTTTGAATACTGGAGGGAAGGGAACCATTGACAGCATAAAAGAGCAGGTTTTAGCTATGAAGGAGAGATTATAATTCATGTGCAGTGATGCTTTTAGAAGCTTTTCTGTCTACCTCTGTGATCTCCTCTTGAGCCTTAAATGAGCTGTTATATTTGCCCAATAATAGCGTGGAGCTAATAGGTAAGTTGCAGATTCCTGATATCAGAGTCATTGTTTCTGCTTATGAGTAATATTTCATCTCTACTTGTGTGATAGAATTGGTGAAACCAGTCAGTGAAATAACAGTAAGGCTTAGAGAACATGTTTAAATTTGGAGTTAAAAATTTAAAACATAAGTCTTTAAAAAGAATTGATATAGATCATAAATTAAACAAGAGAAAAGTCTACCCAATAGGCCGATATCCTAAATCTCTCGAGAGAATCTACTGGGGCAAATAATAGCTCATTACTGATTATTATTTCATTTAAATATTTAAATAACCATGTACTGCCAGTGCCAGCAAATTTCAAAAGCCAGCAGTTTATAACTGAACAATTGACATATATGCCACATCCTTTTCCCATTAAATTTTCCAAGAAAAATTGAGGAAAGACTAAATTATGCTCCAAAATGACTTTTTAGTTTCTTCGGGTAGAGTTGAAATTAAAAAAAAAAGTGCAGGGACAGAAGGAAAGTTAGGAAATTACTTCTTTTGAATTTGAGAGGAATTTGGCAAGAAACCATCGGTGCCATTGATTAATTCTTTGTGGAAGATCCAGAAGATGAGATGAGATGAATGATACCTGTCACAATATGACACGTCTCCTTCAGTTGTTCCTATATTAGAAAGGAGTTTCTATAAAGAAGAAGCATGTATCTTCATGGTGTTTTTATTTGTTTCATTTATGTATCTATTTCATTTGCAAATAAAGGAGAGAAATTGGAAGTTTAATTCACATGGGCTGGGTTGAATCTTTGAACCCACCTTACGTTTGTTGGATCATCGACTCTATTTGTCACTTCACAGCTGTTAGGTAAGGTGATTTCTTCCATGGTGATAAAATATAAAACACCAATCATATTTTCAAACACCTTAAAATGTAACAACAAAATATTGGGCAAATTACCTTATCTACCTGATACTCAATTTTCATTTCTGGAAAATGTGAAGACATCCAATCCCTAATGCTTTTTGATTATGTTTATGAAATGTAAATCTATGCCCCCACTTTCTCTCTTTCAAAATACAAAATACTGCACTTTGTGGGGAGAAGAAATGCCATTTTCATGCTGATGTTGGTTATAGTAAGAGTAGGCTGTAGTCATGGGAATGGAAATATCTCAATTGTTCCTCTTACAGCCTACGTTAGGTACACTAAGTGGGGTATGTCTGTAGAACATACATGGAAATGATTGTTGAGCCGTGACTTGGTAAATGCTCACATTTAAACTATTTCATTTTGTGAAGATAATTTTGTGGCCTATTCTTCTGCCCTCTTTCCAAAAACAAGAGTTTGAAATAAAGCCCAAGTAATGGGGTAACTTCAGGAAAGTGAAACAAATTGAAGTGGTCTCCAGTGAGTTTTTAGGGACATGAACATGTAACAAATCTCTCAGAAAATTACTATGTAATCCTGGATGAAATTCTTCTGCCTTTTATAGTATCAAAACACAAGGGAAAGGGAGATAGATCCAAACCAGCTAGTTTCATTTTCTTAACTTTGGTGATCTATTGGGAGACTTAAGTTGCCTGTTTGAAATTAAAGATGTTTATGTCTTGGGTGAGAAAAAAAAAAAAAAAATTGGTGGAAGAACAAAAACACCAGACTCTTTTTCCTTATCTCTCTTCCTTTATAGTGTAGGGTAGTATGCAAAGACCTTCACTACTGTAAAACTAGACTTTTTAAAATGTGAATTATCTGAAGTTGTATTTTGCATATTATTTTCTGACTCTGTGTGTGTGTGCGTGCGTGCACCTGTGTGTGTGTGTGCGTGTCTGTGTGTCTGTGTCTGGGGGTCTGGGGGTGGAGGGGAGAGAAAAAAGAGGGAGAGAGAAAGGGAGAGAGTTATTTTTTAAAGACATTGAAACAATTTAGTTGTTATTTATCTCTGGGTTTCCCGGTAACTTAATGACTATGTGTAAATAAAGCGTAGTGATTGATTTGTACATAGATTTTAGATAGCAAGTGTAGGAAAGGTTATACATTTCTCATTCTGAGACTAAAACCTAGTCTGGTGGATTCCCACAGAATAACGAGAGAATAATTCCATTTGCCCTCCAAGAACTCACTGCAGAGATTATAAATCTGGTGCCAACTACGATGTGGATACCTGACTCTAGGAACTGGTATGACACCACCAACTCATTTCACCCAGGCTAACAGGAAACTGTCAGACAAAAAGCTCTCTGCTTCTCCCACCTCAGGCTATATCTAAACCAGTTGCCTGAGGTGAAAGATTCAGTATATCCCATTACTGATAATTTCACCCATCTCGTTTCCCTGTACTGAACTCGTTCCAAACTGCAGAGCATGAAATAACTTCAGTACCACCTCAAAAAACAAAACAAAAAAAAACAAGGGTCAAATTTTAAAAGAATAATCCGAACATCCTAGGAAACGTCTTAATGTGTCAGACCTTTATAGGATTTTATCTTAAAGAATTAATGTCAATGACAAAGGAAATATTCTGCATGCCAACATATATAGCTAAATAATGATTTCACTAGAGAATGCAAAGACCTAAAATATGAAGTGAAATTAGGTGTAGCCTAGTGATGTCCTTCATGTTAAAAATGGAGTTACAGGCAAAATGATGTATTCAGGGTAGATTTACTTGGAAATGAGGAAACTTTTAAGCTGTACCACTTAGGCCATATATGTATGGTGCTGAGAGCAAAGAGTTTGAAATCAGACTAGTGGATCTGAATCCCGGCATCACCGCTAACTGCCTGGTTATTTTTGCATAGATGACTTAGACTGTCTCTGCCTTAGTTTCCTCATCTATATAATTGGGAGTGTAGAGGCACCAAAGGTTGCATTAAGAATTGCAAATAAAATTCTTAGAACAGTGCTGGCCACATAGTGAATGCACATACACAGAAAACAGGAAGCATGCTTAATGGAATACAAGCTATCACTTTTAAAGAGAAAAAAATTTCTATAAACATTCATGTATCTTTAAATTTTCAAAATATGATTTTATTAGCATCTAGTCATATTTGTCTCTTCTTTTTCTGCTGCCACCATCAAAACATAGGCACGAGTTATATCTAGCTCCAGGATAATCTGGGATTCTCTTTCCTTGTTCAGACAAAGTGAGAAAATTCAGAGGCCTTGTCTGAACGTGAATGTGACTTCCTGTACTCTGGGCTTCTATTGTGATGGCGAATGATCATTGTTCTCTACTTCTCCTTAAGTTCTGCCTTTGCATTCTAGTATATGTCAATAAAACTATCACTTTATTAACCTATATCTAAAGCTCATCAGGTAATCACATGCGATGCGAAACAAACAAAACAGAGTAGCAACAAGAGAAGGAATTTCCTCCTGCTATTTGCAACCTAACAGATAAATTAGGACAACTTAAATTCAATTTCATTATATATTATTTCCTTTCCGAGAGCCAATGAGATATAAATCATCCTCCAGCACCAGCAATAGATGATTTATGCATTCCCTGAGCATTTTTCCATCTGATAACAATTAGAACATTTCTAGGAATCAATATTTATTAATTACATGTCTGAATTACTGCCAAAGTGTTATTTTCAGATTAAGGAAATTATTATGTCACCCGACCTTTGGAATAACATGTTAAAACTTGTTAAAATGTCAATCTGTTAAATTAAAGTGGAGAAGAGACTAAGACTTTTGCTATTTTGTCTTCATTTTAATAAATGTTCACCTACGTAAATATCCTCCGGGTTGTAGGTATTTCTCTTACTTTATTTTATAAACTAGGAAGGTAACAACTAAATAAGAATATGATTGAAGAGCACAGGAATGCAACTCAATGTTTTAGTAATACTTGAGAAGTTATGAGCAAATCGAACAAGGAGCCAACTGGGATATTAGTGATGTTACTTTAGGGCAGGTTCAATGATAGAGCAGCGAAATCTTATCCTTAGTTCTGTGCATATGTCTTAATCTTCCAGAAAGCCATCATTAATCTATTGCAATTCCTTGCAAATGACTCCAAATATTTAGAACTTGCAGAAAATAAGTGTGAATTCTAAACAGTTTTACTGTAAGGAAGATTAACCCTTTGGGCTAAATGCCTCTTCCATAAAAAAGAATATTCTTTGTGTATTCTCTAAAAATTTTCCCTGCCCCATCCATATGCTCTGAGAATGAACTACTGTTCTATGATCCAACCTGCCGTATAACTTTCTCTTTCTTCTCCTTATTGTTTTTTTCTACTACTTTTATGTATTCTCCATGTTTCTATTTTCCTCTCCTCCCTAAGTCACCGTTTATTTCCTTCATAGCACAGATTACAATATAACAGTCTCTTTTTTATTTGCTGTATACTTACCTATTGTCTGCTCATGACTTCTACTACTGAGGTTTGTGAAGAGAATCTATCACAGGTAGGCTATCCATAATATCAATTCTGAATGAATGAATGAAAGTACTGATTAATTTTCCAGATAGAAAAATAAAGCAAGCACCTTTTTTTTCTCCAATAGGAAGGAAAAGAAAAGTGTTTTCTCTAAGAACAATACGAGATTTAAAAATTCACAGAGGAGTACATATCAGGTTTAAAAGACACCAACCTCTTACGGAGCTAAGATGTATGCATCACAAAAACACACAAAGAGCAAGAGGGGACCAAATGACTGCTTGAATCAAAGAAAAGAGGATAAGAATTACAACCAAAATTCTATTCTTAGGAATATTCTGTGCTCTTACTTTTCAAGTAACAATAAATCAAGTGCATGAACAAGTTACATGAAGGACAAGGAAGGGACATTTATCCTTAACTTAGATATTTCCAGCTATATTATAGTAATTTATTCTAATCACTGCATTATTATTCTAATCATCTTTGATGTACTGAATTTTAAAAACTTTTTTTTCCTTTTAAAACCATTGATCTCTTCTTCACATGCAGATTTCCAAATCCCTGACCTATATCTGATGGATAATGACAGACAACAGTCTAGGCCTTGAAGTCAGCCCTGCTTTCCCCCCGTACTCAATAAATATGCATAAAGTAAACGTTAAACACACTTTAGCCTCCTTTGGCTTGACTTCTCAGTTCTCAGACTTCTTTCCTGCACTGCTAACAGAAGCTAGGAATGTCTTAGCCATTCAGTCTTGATCATTTAATTCCCACACCATTACCTGAGCCTTATTTTTCTCTCTCGGGCTACACTCAACCCCATTTGGTCTGATACAGACCCTGGACTTCACCCATGAACTTTGTTCCCACTCCCACCTGCCTGGACAGAGCGTTTCTAATTTCCATCCTAATCTTTCAGCCTGAAGGAGGTACATGGAGCTTTTAGCATCTGGTCTAGTAAGTAGCCTAGAAGAAACTAGACAAGACACTTGGTAAAGGTCTCTTGAATCAAGCTTCTAAATGTTTAATTTCAATCTTAGGAGTGTTGGCAACATTAGAAAGTGGATGGCAAAGGAGGATGGTTTCAGTAGCATCGGAAGGATCCGGGACCCAAGCAATCACTTCTCAAACTTGGTTTGAAAAGGGTGCATCCCTATTGTGCTGAATTCATTTTTGATTGTTACAAAGTGCTTTCTTGTCAGGAATACATGACAAGTTGAAGGATGTCACACAGATACATTTTAGTCCTGAATCTAGAGATCCTTTGGAGTGAGAGTTAGGAGTAATTTGCTAATGTCAACTGTGTCTCTTAGATATTAGTAGGGGTTCAGGACAGCCCACAGCTGCCCCCTGCCCCGGAGTGTGCCACTTTGGCACATGGACCAATTTGACCTGAAAGCACTTTGAGATCCTACAGGCTCAAGAGAAATTCTATCCTCTCTTAACTACATAGAAGAATCTAAATTGGAGGTCTTTCCCAGAATAAGGGTTATTCTCAGAGATAAATTTTATCAGAGTGACCCATGTGTATGGCAGGGCAAACATCTAATTACCAAACATCTACTCTTCTTATCACCCTGAGAACTGCATTCCTTGCCCCTGAAGTCCTATCTTCTTCCCCTTAGTTTAGGATGACTGGTATACCTCAATTTGCCTCATCATCTTTGGAATTTCCACGTCTGTGTGGATTCCCCATACAGGTACTACTAATTTTTTTTTACTCCTATTAAACTGTCTCATTTCAATTTGATTCTTAGTCCAGCTAGAAGGACCTTTGAGTGGACAAGAATTATTGTTCCACAACAATATGATAAGCTGATGTGTTTCAACCCCCTTATAATTTGACTGAACATACATTTGGGTAGCTTCATTTACTTATTTATTTACTTCATTTACTTTTATTTCATTGCAGCATCATTTAAAATTACACATTAGCTATGAAGTTCAAAAATAGCCCCGATAAATTCCAAACCAGATTACCTATATCATATCACTTGACTACCAATGTATAAAATATATGCTTGTTGTGTTGAAAAATTTTAGACAGAAAAGGTGCTAAGAAAAGTTACTTCAAATCAGTGATGAATGTGATCAAGGTTATTAAATAAATACTATGATTTGATTGGAAATGTTTAGAGGAGAGTGACATACTGCTAAATTAGAGAAAAAAATGCTTCTGTATTCATCTCTCATCTTTTGAGGTGTCCGTGAGCTACATCTTTATGTAAACCAGTTGTGCTTTTCCTCTGCATATTCTAATATGATTGACTTAGCTATATCATCCCAATCATTTCAAATAACTTAGGACTTTTGTTATAGGAAGTTAAAGCATGGATTTTGCTTTTTAGAGTACCCTCAGGCCAGCTCCTTAGACTAATGTTCTGGTTTCCCTCTCATTGCACCAAAATATTCTAGGGCAGCCCTCTGCTAGGTCCCCTCTTTCCCACATATTCAAAGCACTAGTTCTGACTGTTCCAGGCATTGTATCCTGTACCAAAACTTTCTTCTTCCATTATTAGGATTTACCTTTTTTAACCATCATTTATTCAGCCAGTTGAAATGACAATTTGATTAGAATTAAAGTGGTAATAGCTAGAAAAGAATTAAAAACATATCTTGATAACCAAAATAAATATTAATGTGAATCTTGATAAATAAATTTAATATTGGCTCAGTCTTGAACAATACAGGCCATATGACAAGCTGGTTTATAATCCTTCAAGATTTCTTCAAACACAACACTTGAGTGACTGTAGCCATTATATGACCCAAGGCCACCACACACCGTTGAATGTGTTGCTCACTGCATAAGGACAAAACTAACTGAGGGATCAAATGGGAACTGGAATTTAGACTACTCTCTTCTTGCCAAGTACGCACCTCAGTACAGTGCTACATCCATCTAGAATATGGAGGACTTTTTAATTCATACAAAGAAACCAGCTGTTTACCAAGTAGTGTATTCTTGGAGGAAAACCCACCTAGAGATGATACTGATTGTTTTCTAAATTTCCATAAAGGCAGTAGTAGTGACCCTGATAAGACCAATTTTGCCTCCTTTGTATAATGATCATTTGTCCCATCTGATACTTTTACAGATATCATCAATATATCCAATTTTCTTGATTGTTTCTTGCTAATACCTGATTTGGGGGTCTTTATAAAGGTGTTCTTTCTTATTCCAATTAATACTTTATTTGAATCATTTCATGTTTTTAAATATTTACTTCATAATTCTGAATGTTTAGGTTGTTTTAACACAAAAGCTTTCAAGTATTAATAAATAAACATTTTAAAGCTGTACCTAGACTGCATAGGCACCCTACCCTGAGAATATTGATTTGACTCTCTGAGTGGGAGGGTTATCCTTATAAAGCCATTGACAGGACAATAGTTATATGATAAGTAAATTATAAGAATGAGGATTTGAAAGTTCTATGATTAATAAAAAGAATTTTATAGTATATATGTCATAACAGTATGAATGTTATCCAGGAAATGATGTAGAATTTCTATTTTTTTTCAAATCCTTTCATTGATCTTACCTGATATGGTTGATATTACATAAATGCCTGTAGAAAGAATGTCCTTAAACTATAGTTTGTTAAATTATTCAACCACTCATTTTATCCAAAGTTAAAAAGGAAATTCGGTTGCCATAAAGCCATTGACATCCTTGCTCTTTCTCCACCGGTGCAGGAAATGCCTGCAGTGGCAGCTGTGGATGGAACACTCCTCCAGTCTCCCGGGGGATTAGTTGCTGATTCCAGAAAACCGAGTCTCTTTCCAGAAATTATTCTCAGCCAAAGAAAGCACCCAATAACCTATGAATGAAGGGAAAACAAAGATTTCAATTCAGGACAGCTCTAAACAAAACCATTCCAGTTCCAGTACTTCCCTTTGGATCAACTGAATATTACAGTTCAACTGTTCCTTCTGCTCAGTCCTGTTTTCCTCAACCTTCACAAGCCTTATTCCTGGAAATGCTCCCCAGTAAACTTCTTGCACATATATTCCAGAAACTGCTTCCTGAAAAATCTGACCTACCAGAGCTGATACCAGGGGTGGTACTAAGAATGAGCCCTTGACTGGCTGGCAGTAAAGACCTTATCACTAGTGGTAGGTGAAGATTGAGAAGCCTTGGCATGATCTTAAGGTCTCTGTTAAAACTTTCATCAGTGGTGAAACTGGTTCTGAACCCAGCAGATGGAAATGCACTAGATGTTGCAACATTACAGGCATTTAAGAGGTGCTAGGGTAATATATACAAGGATTATGGAATCAGATGGATGGGACCATCACTGCGTTGGTTAATCATCAATAGTAGGTGAATTAGAAAAACCAGAGGGTCTTCTTAGCTGTGTACCACAAGCATGTCATCTCATCCGCTGGAGGACAAAAATAGTTTATGTTCCATCTCAGGACTCAATCATAAGATTAACAGAGCTCCAGGAAAGGATGAACTATAAACCTTAGCAGATCTGCCGTGTTGATTTAGGGCCCTCGTTGTGAAGGAATAAGACCCAGAGAGTTGAAATGATTACCTTGGGTTGGTGAAGTTGGAAGTTTTGAATCCCCAGATATCTCTGAACACCTTAGGTCTATGCTAGCCTATTCATCTCTTGTAAAAGCTTTAGCTTTGTTCCCTTGCTTAAATATGATGCACAGAGATTTTCTTGTTAGATAATGTGTACTCCCCTCAGGATCTACCCCCATCTACCTTCCTGTATATCAGACCAATAAATGGATCAACTCACAACATAACCCTGTCCTACCAAGGAATTCTGAGCTCACTAGGGAAGAAAATGAGGTCAGTGTGTGGAAGAAGCTGCAGGATGTAGTCAATGTGTTGGGGCAATAAAATAGAGAGTGTTTGCGGGACAAGAGACTAAGAATGCTGAATCAAAGAGAGGCAGAATGTAAAGTAAAATGAGGGAGAGTATCAATATGGGAGCATTCATATACAATGAAAGATTTTTAATCCTGGAATTATAACTTATAAAAAGTCCCCTGGGAGACAGTGCTTATACATACTGACTGGTTTTTAGAATGTGGATAAAGAGATGGTCTATGCTAAAAGAAGCAGAGGTACCAGATCTATCATGGAAACAAGTGGAAGAGAGGATCAAATGTCTCAGACAAATGAATGTTATAGAGTGGATACACTAACTAAAGCCAGAACACTAACTAGCTGACTATAAGGGAAGGCCTAGAAGATACTCCATTTATCAAAGTGCTAAGGGAACTGTTGCCAATGTGGTCACCAATACTGAGCATCAATAGTAAACTCATTGAAGCTGTCCTCTGTAGGCCAGAGATGCCGGTGAGGACTGGCTTCCTTGAGAGCAACGTGGTATGCTATGACACGTCCCAAATCATAGAGGCCATATAGTAGCACATGACCATCAGCGACAAGTAGGATGCAATTATCATGAGCATCATGGTTAGAGATAAAAAGTAAACCTGTAATCCCTACTTTAAGAAATACATAAACTATGAACTTTGTCTTTTCATCATCCTAGTCAATAGCCATGATTCAGAACTGTACCAGATACTAAATATGAACCATATTTTTGCTAAATCACTCTTGAGAAAGCAAAAGGAATTGAATTGAGGGTACCTGGATTCTAGGACTATGTCTTTTTCCTTGATTTATAAGATGTAATTCAATAATAAAGAATAATATAACCTATCCAACATGTAGAGGGTAATGTGCCAATGAGAACATTTATGAAGAACAACTTTATTTCTACTTACAAGAGAATAAGGAGAGTCTTCTGATTGTTCGAACCGATTTCAGTTTCCCTTGGAAAGACTGACATGTGCACACAAAATCATGATTTGGTAGGATTCTCAGAAATGGGAAATAAAACTACTCTAACCATTATAAGAAATAAGTTTGAAATGACTTATACTAGCAGCTTAACAGTGGGTATTTGTAGGTGATAGGATCAGTGATGTGTTGGCAATTCTCTGCTTCTCTACATCCATTTTCCCCTTCTCTGCCCTAACTGGTCCTTGGGTGTTGTTTGCTATGGACTCCATCTCTGAGGCTGTCTTGCTTTTATTGTTCAGACAATAAGAGGCAATCTCAGAGATGAAGAGTGGAGAGAAGGGAGGTTGGGTGATTTACTCTCCTGTTGCTCCCATCCTGGCCTTTGGTTTTTAGTTCTATGTGTAAATCCATTTCATGTTGGATGACCATTCTATGACCAAGCTTATAATTCTGGTTGAGTTTCATTAACACCCTTCCCTCCCCATGACCCTCTAAGCAAAGGGATAATAATGATTTCTCACTCATATTAGACTCTGGGTTCTTTGCTATCCCTCTTGGGTTCTCTTAACGCTTCCCACACTCCTGTAAATGGTCTCATTGTTAAACTGTCATTCATTAAATAAACCCTTTGAGTGTGCAATCTGTTTTCCGCTGGGATCTCTGACTTACAATGCAAGAGAATTTTTGTGTTTTTTTCGTATTTATTTTCACAATAATCATGTTTATTTATAATGAAATTTCAAGTTTCATATTATTATGTTAAATTCACCCCTCAATGAGAAAAAAATGAGAAATTTGTGACAATAACATTTTTATTGAAAATATTAATAATGTTACATGTGCTGATGCAATGCTTTTGCTGTTGTTTTTGGTTTTGTTTTGTTTTTTTCTTTATTTGTTTGATTTTGGTTTGGCTTTGATGGTTGATTCCAAATGAAAACATTTAGGGGAGATGGAGATACAGAACAGAGGGATTATATGCTTCGTGTGTTGCTTTGTTATGCCATTGATCACAGCAAAGTTCAAACTCATTTCTTCCCATTTTTGTTCAGTGCTCAGGCCTGTGCTGATGAGTTAAGAGCTTACATGACTGAAAGTCAAAGCTATAGGTGAAGCCAGATGAGTAGGGCAGATATCCAAGAATGAACACATTAAATTAGTTCTTAAAAAAAAAAAAAAGAAGAAAAAGCACCTGCAGGATGTTTGTTCTCATAGCATATTGCCATATATATTCATCTACTTCATGTTGCTGTTCATTTGCGGTAATGTATAAAAATACCCCATTGTCGCATAATAATATATGCAAACACAATCTCATCATTTTGATTTAAAGCATTTTACTAGAAAAATTAAGTTGTGGCTATATTTAAAGTTGGCTAAATTATGGGGCGCCTGGGTGGCTCAGTCGTTAAGTGTCTGCCTTCGGCTCAGGTCATGCTCTCAGGGTTCTGGGTTCAAGCCCCACATCAGGCTCCCTGCTCAGTGGGGAACCTGCTTCTCCCTCTCCCCCTGCTTGTATTCCCTCTCTGTGTCTCTCTCTCTGTCAAATAAATAAAATCTTAAAAAAAAAATAAAGTTGGCTAAATTAGGAAATAGTTGTCTAATTCAAAAGCTTAGTTTGGATTTCAATACCTGGAGACACTCTTTGTCCCCCATGTACTATGAAGAGAGAAGTAATTAAGTTCCTATATTTAGAAAGAATTGGTTTACTGTTTAGACACATCATTTACTTTTTACTCAACTGCTCCATGGGAAGACAGACAGATACAGCTTCCTATGCATGCCTCTGCATCTGTGCAGTTTGTGCAAAACAAACATCCAAACTCTTTGGGGACCACTCAGTTAGAGAGTGAAATAATGAAAACATTTTATCAAGAGGGAAATATCAGTTTCTGACAAGCTCATCTCTTTGGTACCCCTTCGACAAAGGTATTAAAGAAGAAAATATCTGGGCATACATCTTATCAGGATTCTTAATGTCATACTGCTACCATGCCAAGGATAGTTTGAAATGAGGCCCCTCCCCACTACAGGATAAGACAGCACTAGTTAGTGTTAGAAGAGACAATAGGGATCATGTTGTCTAACACCCTCATACTATGGTGTAGAAAGTAAGACTCAGGTTAAGAATCTTCTCCAAGGTTATACAGCTTCTTAACACCAGCTCTCTTGCCTCTCTGACCAGTTCATCCAGGACACTGAGCTGCATCACTGCTATCCTTTCACTTAGTTTGGCATGTTGTTATATCTTATTGTACGTCCTTTTTTCATGTTCACTCAACATGCATTTATTGAGAACCTACTACATGCCCACTGCTGTGCTTGGTGCTGAAGACTTCATGCCAGACTTTGGAAACTCAGGCTAAATGACAAGCAGGATTATTAAGAAAGCAAATGTTAAAAAGAAATCAACACTTCTTAAATCAGATTAGTAAGAAGAGTGTATCTAGGACTGCAAGTGCAGAAGTCTTTTGAGGTGAATGGATTATACGTTGAGTGGCATTCACTGCTCAGTTATGCTCTGAACCATCTATATGTTATAAACAAGAAAATGAATGTCAAAGGAAATATTGATGGTTTGGCATGAAGCTCAGATCAGTGAAACTTGAAGCTATAGCTGTTGGTGGATTACCTAGGGAGTTTCATAGAATGAGGAAAGGGAGGGGATAAGCATAAAACTCTGGGAAACATCAACATTTAAGAGGTAGTATCAGGAACAAATGCCTCAAATGACACCGTGAAGCCACAGCCAGGAAGAGGTAGTTGGAAATTCAATTGAGAATGAAATATCCCAATCCATGATTAGAACAGCGTTTTTTGTTGGTTGGTTGGTTGGTTGGTTTGGTTTGGTTTAACAGAGGGAATGAACAGTTTTGTAAAGACAATGTAAGGGATGAAATAATCAAGGGACTTAACTACTGTCCGTTAGCTAGGCACTTATAAAGAAAGATATTGCTTATATTGACAAAAGTAACTTCGATGAAGGTGTAAAAGTGGAACAAGAGTTACGGTGAGAAAACGAACTAAGAGTTGGTGAGAAAGTGACGGCAGGTATTCGCCTTATTTTTTAAAGGAATTAAGCTGAAGAAGTAGCCGGTGAGAAATGTGGTTGACAGAAGGTGCTGTCTGTAAGAAGCAAGAGGTCTGGCCACAAGTCCTGGATTCAAAGGCCAAGTATGTTCCTTTTCTGTCCCTTTCCCCATCTAAACACCCTTAGTGAGATAGTGACTAGGGAAATAGATTTCTTCTAAATAACATATAGACAAATGGTTATGTGTGGCAGTGTGTGTGGGCAAAATGGAGAAGGGAAGAGAGGTCCTCAAGTCATTCTGTCACATCACGGCATCTCAAGTACAGGATGCATTAGGCTGGATGAGTTCGTGAGTCAATTGAGCTCTTACATTGCAGCCACCACAGATGGGAGTGTTACCAAATCTAGCCATGGTGATTAGCCCTGACAACTCAGTTCCGACAGATTCACTCAGAATCACTGTTGCAAAATGACTCAGAGTTTAAGAGAGATATTTACCAACAGAGAACTGCCAAACTGACAGAGTGATTGAGGTTAAAAAATAAATTACAGCTCCTTCACCTGAGTCACTCATCTTAGACGGATTCCTGCCAAGTTAACTGGTCACTTTCAATTGCCTCAAGACAAAATATAGGTCTGATAGCTGCCCCAATATTTCTCCAGTTAGTGTAAGGCATGCTTCCAGGAAGAAAGTCACAGTATTTCCATAAGAAATGTTGGGATCCTTCTAGTCACATAGACAGGTTAAATTAAATCATAGTCACTTTTTATTAAAGTGAGTTGCATGCTTAGGAATAGTAAATTTTTCAAAGAACAGTGAAAATATTCTTGGCATGGACGTGTTTCATGCAAAGGCAGATTGCTAGATTGTTTAAAATTAGCTTTCATTATTATTCAATGATGTGTCAAATGAAATGAGCTAAAATAGATTGATGTTGTTACCTGGTCACTGGCCTGCAGCATGCTGCACCACAGCAGACTCAGATGGTGATGTTAAAAGAGCAAAAGCTTAGCATTCCCAAACATCTATTGTGTCGTGTCAGTGACAATGCACTATCTCTAGTGATATGGACACTACCTGCCACATTCTATGCTTCTCTGGCCAGTCACAACCCACACTCCTCAATATTTAGGTATCCCTAGAGTCCCCCAGGGCTTCGGCTGAGATCTTGAAGGTCTCACTTCTAATCTAGTTGCAGAGAAGAGATGGGATATTTCAGAACTTTTTTGCATTTTCAATTCCTTGGGGTGAGTGAGTGCTAGTTGACCCTACGCTTCCTAAGAAAAATAACAGGGCGAGTCAGATCTTTCTTGAGATCTTTGAAACTTCCCTCCTATGTCTCACCATCCCAGAGACTCTCCAAACTTTTGGCCATCCCAGTCCTAATACAAGCCACCAGGAAAGGAAGAAATGGACCAAAATGGCCATCGGCCCATGTCACTCTCTGGTACCAAGGACCGTTCTGGTTGTCCATAAATTCACTCTTCAGTGAAAGAGATATAAATGGAGGAATAGAGGATCCTGCTCATCTCTCAGCTTCCCCCTATACTCGGCTTCTACAAAGCTGATTTTCCACTTGAATACTAGCACTGGGGGAGCCAGGCCGTTTTGAAGCTTGACAAGTTATCGGGGATCAGAATAAGCCCCAGGTCTAGAAAACAATGGAGTAAAATTTAAGATTAAGGATAATGTAATGTGGTTCTTTATTAGTTTCTAAATATGTCATTCTAGACAGATGATAAGACTGCAAAGATTGCTTTGGTGTCCTGCTCTGAGTCACTGCGCTGGACCACACACCGAACTCCAGCCGCTATGAGGAGAGGTATTAACAGTTCACCACCTTTCTCCCTGCCCAGGGCCAGCCAGTGACTGATCCACAAGGGATACCAAACACCAACTACCTTGCCTTAAGGTCGGAAAAACTCCGTGGTACTTTCTGTGCTTCAGAGCTTCCTGTGGAATTAGGTTGATACTAGTCACCTGCAGAGACAGTATTTTGTTTCGTTTTTTTGTTCCTGTGCTATGCTGTTGCTCTCACTTACCTTCTGGGAGGACCTGTGAGAATCTCACTATTCCAGGAACCTGTGTCTCGGGATATGCTGGTAAAACTCCCAACCTAAGACAACTACCTACTCAAGAGGATTAGTTAGAAATAAATAAGGATATATATGTAAAACATATGCTTTAGACAAATTATGCAAATTATGGTAATAAACAGGAAGACAAGAAGGCAAGAAATCAAATGCTAGATGAATATTTGTACAAGGTCTGAAATTTTGTGCAATCAATTAATGATGGCCAATATGCAGAGATGAACCTATATTTGAAGCAAGGATGGTTCTCTTTTGATGATTCCTTAAATCCTCAAGTAGAATAAGAACTGACACAGGCCATAGGACCAAAAAGCTAAGAGGATTAGACTGGCTAAGGATGAGAGCAAAACAGAAGAGAACTCAGCTTACCATTAATGGATGTATTTATTCTTTAGAAACCATAGCCAACACACAGTAACAGTCTTTAAGCAGTAATGATTACAGGATAACTTACCATATGTCAATTAAATGCTGATTTTGAAATTTGCATTAGAAAGGTTGCATAATTATATTTCACCAATTAAGAAACAATTTTTTCAATTTCTTCTTTGCTAAAAGTTGTACATGGTAAATATACATCAACGAGGAGGTAACTGTAAATCCTACAGTAACAATAATTGTACTTTGGATATAGGTTTGCCTTAATTAGGGGATATGGACATCATTTTCCTACTAATTTTGTTTCAAAAGAGATTAGCTTCAGGCTGTGGACAAGAGATACAAGTTTTAAATGTATTTGAAAACAATCCTAAATTAAAAATCTTCTGGATTCAGAATTAAGACTCACAATGTTATAGTTATAATTCTAGATCCTGAAAACTCAGGTCACAGGTCAATTCTTACAGAATAAACTTTCTTCTAGTGTTTTTTGTTTTTAGCATAGCAGATTCTTACTAACTGCTTTTTGAATAAGCCAGTGAATAAATAAAGAATTGATTGGTATAGGGCGCCTGGGTGGCTCAGATGGTTAAGCGTCTGCCTTCGGCTCAGGGCATGATCCCAGGGTCCTGGGATCGAGTCCTGCATCGGGCTCCCTGCTCCTTGGGAGCCTGCTTCTCCCTCTGCTTCTCTCTCTCTCTCTGTCTGTCTCTCATGAATAAATAAATAAAATCTTTAAAAAAAAAAGAATTGATTGGTATAGAATTTCAATTTGGACACCTTTCCATTTTAGGGAAGCTCCAAACATCCAGTATTTAGTTATGTAAATCCCATATTTTATTTAACCTATCTTCCAGAGATAAGAATTTGGATTTAGTCCTCTAATTTTTACTGAAGAAAATATTTTAATAAATAAATTTTTCTCTTGTTTTTATAAATCTCAGATTTTCTGTAGGGTAGATTCTTATAAGATACATTTCTAGGTCAGATAGCATGGATATTGTTACTTTAAGCAAACCTGAACATGATTTCAAGTGTCTTTTTAATATTTTATTCTTTTGTTTATTTCTGCAAGAGTTTGTGAGTTTGCCACAGCTCTGTGTATTACTTGACAGTCTTCAAAAAGGTCCTCTGACAATTCCTCTCATCCCTGTCCACACATATCATCCCTCTTGTCATGAGAGAAGACTAATTCCCTCTCTTTGCCTTTCCACTGATTCTGACTTGCCACAGCAGAGGTGGCACAATGCTGGTTCGGGGCCAAGGCTATCAGAGGTCCAGCAGCTTCTACTTTGCTCAGAAAAGCCAACCATGATGCTGTAAATAAGCTCAATTTTGGTGAATAAATGCTAAGATACTCTGAGGAGAAAGAGAAAGGCCATATGAAGGAGCATGATGAAACAGATGTCTGAGTGAAGACTTTTTAGGCTTTCTAGTCCAGCCAATGCCACCTGGAGTGAACTAACTGATCCCTGCTCAAATTCCTCAAGTATAGAAACATGAGAAAAATAAGTAGGTGTTTTAAGCTGCCCTGTTTTGAGATGATTTGCTATGTAAAATATAGACCTATGTGAAGAATGATCATTTTAATATTTACTAGTATGACTGTCAAAAGATTCCTTTATATCAATTTTATTCCATTGGATATCAATGAGGCTGAGCATTTTCTCATATCTACAGCTATTTATATTTCCACCTTTGGACTCTGCCAATCTTAGTGCTTTGACTATTTGTACTCTGTCAAATTTTGTTTCATATTCTTCATCTTGTCCTTATGGATCACAATAAATCTCTGTAACTTTGTAGATTGAGGGTTAAATTTTATGTCACCAGTTTTGAAAAGAGCCCACATTTGCTTCATTTTTTGTTTTCCCCTCAGTCGTTGTGGTGTTTTGTGTGTGCGTGTGTGTGTGTGTATGTGTGTGTGTTTGGGGGATATATGATGTTTTGCCAACATCTTTATCAGTTGTTTCTTTTATGATTTCACATTCAAAAAGATGATATATGATAAGAGTTTTAGAATATTCAACCAGTTTTATTCC
Organism: Callorhinus ursinus; assembly: GCF_003265705.2. Lineage (NCBI taxonomy): Eukaryota > Metazoa > Chordata > Mammalia > Carnivora > Otariidae > Callorhinus > Callorhinus ursinus. The sequence continues at coordinate 87,727,874 of NW_027397064.1, forward strand.
ATCCATGGTTTCGTTTTTAAGTTTAAATTACAATGATGTGAAAAGCTAGTCAAATACCTCAATGTCATCAATTAAAAACCTGTGCTTTCTCCATGTTTAGTAGATATCAATTGTACATGTAAATAGGGCTAATTCCTACCATGACACTTCTAAAAAACTTTAAACATAGAAATATTCCTTTTTCTAAGCAAAGCAGAAAGTTACTAACTCAGAGAACTAAAAGCGGCAGATTATCTTATAATTGATGATAGATATTGCTACATTTTTTGCTAGAAATATTACAAGATCACAAAGAATTGCTTGAAGCCCCATCCTTTGAATGCTTCCCAATTTAGTCGAGCTTACTTATAAATAGAAATATTCTAATCAGATTTTTATTTGAATTACATTGGATTCATAGATCATTGTAAGAGGATTCTTTAAACATACTTGATTTTTCTACATGTATTACTTTCAATTTTTTTTGTTTGTTGAACAATGCCCATTTCAAGGAGAAACATTTCTTTTTTTGACCACTTTATTGAGGTATGGTTGACATACAAAAAACTGTACATATTTAATTTATACAAATGGATGAGTTTGGAAATAAGTAGATCATCCACATTTCTTTTAGTGTTTATTCCTAAAGAGTTTATGCTTGGTTTCTAATGTGACCAGAATATATCTTTATTTTGTTTTCTAAATAGTTATTGGTTTCATATAGGGAAAATCAAGCACTAGCCTTCAGGAGAATATAGAAAGAGGAAACTTTGGGAAGTCAGGTCATGTTTAGAAGGGCATTTCTCTAGGAGTTATTAATGAATGCTCTCAGAGGAAAAAGGAACAAAGATTTTCGCAAGGAGAAAGGCCAAGTTCAATAGGAAGGAAAGGTGAAGCCTGTGTGGAATTGAAGAACTACAACCAGGGTAAATATCAAGGTCCTGGGCTTTAGTGATCCTAAAGGAGCCACATGAGGGTGAGATGGAGTCAGCAAATCATGAACCAAGTACATGAATTCTGATCTTGTGCCAGAATGATCTTTGATGCGAAGAGTCCCCATGTATCCTGCTAGACTGGGTGAATCTTGAAATATGGTGAACTGTGTTACATACCACTTAGCTAACGAGTCATAGTCCTTAAATTAAACTGAATAACCAAAAAGGTGACCTAAATACAAGTCAAGTTGCCACCAACACATCCTTGATCATCACTATGGATTACAGCAGAGTTAATAGTCCACTCTGAAACAAAGACTCTAGATGATGATACAGTCCTTGACACTAACAGTGTGAAGAGAATACAGAATGCCAGCACTTTCATTAGTATGTAAGCACACACGCAAAAAATGACCATTTCTTCCAGAGAAACTCAGATTTATAAGTTGTCTTAATATTTAAATTTATAGACAACCAAATTGAGGCTGCAAAAGGAAAAGTTACCACATACTGCTGTTATTTACAATAACAAGGTATTCACAATATGCATTCCAGTCTTTTTGGAACAGGAAAGGATATAAAAAGGAATACCTTCATAATGAAGTGAAACAGTAACACCATGAAAACTATAGGTATGTGGATGAACGTGCGTGTTCATATGCATGTCTCCTGTGGAAATGCTGGAGATTAACATGGAACAATGGTTTGATGGAAAAAAAACCTTTCAAGGAGATAGTTCTTAGATTCTAAGTGTGTGTTTCAAAATTCTACCTAAACTAATAACCACCTGGTAGGAAGAGTAAAGGAGTGAGTGGAGAAAAAGGAAATATGATAAAAATCTATACATAGTGCGAGAAAATCAAAGTAGTGAGTGAATGAAAGGCTCAAAAGCCACGTGAGAGACCATGGATGGGGTGTGCTCTGCCAGGCCAACCACCTGAGGACTTTTCACAGAAGTTTCTGTTATTTTTGAGAACTGACACCTGAGTTCCCAGACTGGGATTTTTTTATCCACGTATATTAAAAACATTTTTTAAAAGAAATAGACTGGTGATGGGTATTAAAGAGGGCACATTCTGCGTGGAGCACTGGGTGTTATGCACAAACAATGAATCATGGAACACTACATCAAACACTAATGATGTAATGTATGGTGATTAACATAACAATAAAAAATTATTTAAAAAAATAAAAGAAATAGACTAAAGTATTAGTGTTCCTCAAAAAGTTTGCAGCCTATGGGATGCTTGAGAAGACAAAGCCTCTCCAAACGAGGAAATCGAAATAAGCCTGATCTGAGGGGACTTGCCTCCAGGTCATGGACGTGATAAGGCCTCCAAATTCCATCCGTTTGGGATGACACTTCAGCATGACTCCCAAACACCTCCAAGAAGAGAAATCTGCAAATTCCTCTAGGTGCCATCAACCCCTCTAAACAGAAAATTGATTTTAGCTATTTAACTGCATTTAGAGATCACAGGACCAGAGCCAGCAATAAGTCGGGGAAAATGACAATATGTTGCTAAGTAGAGACCCTAAATCAGGTGGTGAATGTGAAGTCTCAGAATGAGATGAACACAGAAAGTAATCAGGAAGCACCAAAACAAATTAACCTTTTGGGGCTCTTGTTACTAATGGAAAGTTGAAGCCTACAGCACTGTGTACACTTGTCAGGTCGGACAGGTGCCCTTTCATAAGTCATAATCAACAACAGCCTGGGAGGAATTCTTTGACTCAGATGCTCTGAGCTGAACAATATTCTTGAGAAATAAGCAGCTGTGTGCCCTCTTTCTCACTTTCTCTCCCTCTCCAAAAAAAACAAAAAAACAAAAACAAAATAGTAATAATAATTTAAAATACCCACTTTCTACTTTTCATGACTACCCTAGCTCAGAGCAAATAAAACAAGCAGGGCCGATTCCCCAAGTAGAACTTCCAAATGTAGGTGAGCACTGACACCCTCTTTTCTCTCTAATGAGCAGGTTTTCCCAGCAGTCAGTTGGCAATTATTCAGTGGCCCCCAGGACTATCCAACTACATCTTAGACTCCAATCTTGTTTCATCAGGAGCATAGGAAAAATTCACAGCAACTAGGAAGGGTACTCAATAAAAAGCAATCCTTTATATACACTGCATTGAGGTATCAGAATAGAAAATGTTTCATAATATTCAGTCCCCTGTCTATAAATCCAACACCATACATTTTCTACAATCTGCACTTTTCAACACCTTTATCTTCATAGAAAAAGTCTAACTGGAAGTTATTACAGTTAGAAAAAAAAAACAGATTTAGAATCTGAACACCAGCGTTATGAGAAAAAAAATTGTCACCCACTGATTGATTGATCCATTCATTCATTCAGCTGTCAGGAACAAAGCATTGTGCCCAGAAATACAACCGCTTTAATATAACCTGGGTATTTTTTCTAAAGTCCAAATCATATCCATTTATGGGTTGTCTACAGGATGAAGAACAAACTCTTAATATAGTTTATATTTTGCTACTAAAAGGGGGTGTATGGGAGTTTGTTACGATTATAGAATTTCAAGCTCTAGCCAGGCCCCCTGAATCAGATTATTGATTTCTACCCAGCTCCCAAGTTACGCTGATTATGCCAGTCTACTCATTATACTTGGAGAAGTTCTGGTTAGCAAGCCCTCTGTGACAAACTTTGCTCCCTTCCGCCATGTCATCTGTGCCACCCTTCCCGCTTCCCAGGTATGCTCCAAGCCCCAGCCATGCTAACTTATTTGAAGTCCACCCAAAGCAGGGACCCACAAGACTTAACTTCTTTATATGAAAGGCTGATCCTACTTCCTTCCAGTGGCTCTGTCCTGTATGAGCTACCCTATTCATTCATTCCCTCTTATTTCAACTAGTATGCTTCTTTCTGCTCTCACGTTAGATGACACTTCTTTCAAGAAGCTTTCCTTGATATCCCCAAATTGGATATGATCCCTTCCCTTCCCTAACATGCTTTTCTTACCTCCATTGGAAAACTAACCCTATCTTTCTGTGTCTGCTTATTTATTTATTTATTTATTTATTTATTTATTTATTTATAACTACTGAAGTCTTTAGGTACTTTTGAGCTCTTATTGTTTTTATCTTTATCATGAGGACTTGGTTCTATCAGCACCCGGCCGATAGAACATATCGAAGAGGCTTAATATTCAGTTGTTGAATGAATGCTTAAAAAGGTTTCTCATTCATCTTTTCTAGGGTTATTTGCAGGTTAAGCATTTTTAAGTCTTAAAATCAAAATATTTCACTTCTGTAAGGGAATTTAAAAAATTAAAAAGCAGGAGAAGAAAGTGTACAGGGAGGGATGGACTCAGCAGGTCCTGTTCTGTGGAAAATTCTCAGGCATGCCCGTGTTCCACTGATACTAATTTTGATGAATCGCTATTCCAAGTCTCTGGAGCTGAGAGGCGCTTCATGGGATAAAACCACAACTACTTTAGAATATGCTGTATTTTACTTTTTGTACCAAGCAGCAGGTTTTGAACTCACAGACTTATTTTCCTCTGCTGCTTTATGGCTGCTTGACCAAGGACTGCTTAAAACTGGCAGTTTGCTTTGAATAGAAAAGTCCCAGCAAGGGGGATATTCCAACAACAACATATTTTTTAGTTAATGATACAAAATGCGTTGTGTTCACAATTCTGGAGGTATTTAGATAGATGTGCATGTTTGCCTTATTTCTCATGGAGAAGGTTAATGTAGTGTGTCTTATCTTTCTCAGACCACATGAACTTCTATTATAGTCTTGTGTATCTTTATTGAATCATTTATATAGATTTCAGTGGCAACCCGGGTGCCCTCATATAGCTCCACAAAAATATATTTCAAGGTAATAAGAAAGTAGTTTCCTTTATTGTTTAGAAACTCAAAAAAAAAAAAAAAATAGCTACGCCCAGAGAAGGAGAGCCATCTCTTTTGAGATCTGATATATATTTGTGAGCCTGTTTATCGGGTAAGAGTTTCCTTCAGAGCGACAGTGGTACTTTAGCAACATGGAACAAAAAGCCTTGGATAAGTTTGAGAGAGCAGAAAAATAAATGTATACATTTCCAAATAAGATAATTTCTCCATGTGAATTATAAACAACATGCATCTCTTATTTTAATCTTTTTTTCTTTTGCCACAACCTATTGCACCATCAAATTTAAAAAGATCTCCTTCCTATTTATTAACTCCATATGAAAGTATTGACCTGCTGTTATCATGGTTTCTGACTTGCTATTCTCATCAAATCTACTTTCCCTCTTATCTTGTCTTTCCCTCTTAAGCCTTTATGGTTTGTAATCATCTCTAATGAAAGATTAAAATTAGTTTAGTGTACTTTCTTATAATACTATAGAATTATTCATCTCCACCCAAACCTAGTTGTAAAACTTCCTATAAAAAAACTATGTAGTTCAGGAGATGGTTTTGAACTTCATTGACAACTTCGACACCACTGCAATTTATGGAGTTTTTACAAAGTCCTAAGCATTGATCTAGTTGTTTTCGCATGTTTACTCTGACATATAATTCACAGAAACACTGACATTTTTCACCTGAAGAAACTGAGATATTAAGTAAGTTGCCCAATTTAAAAACTAAAACTAGCAAAGCCAAGATTTGAACTCGTGTTGCCTGATATCAAACTTAGTTCCTCCCACAACATTATTTTGATTAAATATTTCAGCATACGTAAGGAGATCCTTGATTTGAACTATGTGTTTTGCTTACCATATTACAGTTATTTCCAATGAAGAAATAATGTGAGCCTATATTTTACATTCAGAGAAAATATTGCTTAAAAGCAAAACTTTGTCTAATTGCAGAAAGAGAAAAATTATCAACGATTTTTCCCTAAGACCCATAAAACAGCAGGTGATACAGAGATTTCCCATTTAGTGTAAATCTCATTAGCTCTGTAATTTGTTCAATAGCATAATAAAAAGAAAATCTCAAGGCATTAAAGCCTTCTCAATCTTCACTGCTACAAGTGCCTGATGAAATAAGTAAACGATCCATCTTGCTTAGAAAGCAATTTTTTTAATTCAAAATCACAACTAATTTAACACATACAATGTCAGGACCACTAATTGTGTGTCTTTGCTTTGAAGAAAAAAGGAAATGGACCAAACATGAGTCAGAAGTGTCTGAATCACCAAGCATAAAGATACATCTGACAGGAAAGCACAGAACTTCATTGCCAAGGTGTGTGGCCAACTATTACTATGTAAGTTATAATGGACCTGGAAGGAGATATACATTCTATATCCCAAAGGGGAATGACTAAGCATTTCCTTTCATTATGGCAGGTCCCCAGGGAGGCATTCTAAGATAATGAAGAGAGCATACTCTGCATCTGTCTTCTAATATGACTTAGGGCAAGAGATCATCTTCCTAGAAGCAATTTCCACATCTACCAAATAATCTGTGAGCACACGTTCAGCTTCATGTTATTATGAAACAATGGTAGCATATTCTGAAACTTGCAGCTAGTACTGCGATGGGTTTCGGGTGGTTAGATAGACTTAGTGGGAATGAAAGAAGACAAAATAAGCCTTTAAGCCATTTAGATATTGTTTGAGGGTATAATCTATAACACATCACATTACTGTGTGATATGATTGTTTTCCACAATAACTGTCTATTTTATTCTTAAATTTATTATGTAGGCATGTTGACATAAGCTCAGGGCATCAAACCAGCATACTGAGATGAGGTAATAAATTTTAGTTTATTATTGAGTACGCTGTGTATTCTGAAGGTATTTGGTGTAATAACTTTCCTTGATTCTCATGCTGACAACTCAATACTCCTCATGTCCAGGTCCCACTCACAGGTCCCAAATTGGGAAACTCTGCTAGGTTGAATTTTAGGGACTGAACTGGAGTGAATAAGATATTAACTTAGAGACGTGAAGACAGTTAACAAAGGGAGTGAGCCATGGATAGTGTCAGAGAAGGGAACCCGACGTTATTATCAGAGGAAAATAATCAAATGCCATGTGTCTGTGGTGATGGTGAATCCTTCCTTCCTTGAACAAACCACTGGCTGTGGTTCTCCCATGTTCCAGGTGCTTAGTTAGATATTCTGTCCCCACTGGCAAGTAAAACAAGTAAAATAAATGTGATTCCTGCCTGCATGAAGCTTAAAAGTCTAGTAGATATGGTCAAGGAAGTAAGCTAAACAGTCCCAAAAGATCAATCTACTGCACAAAATCCATAAAAAGGAAAATCGTCTGTGGCTTAGGAGCCAGAGAAGCCAGCAGGGGATCAGGAAGTGTCATGTTAAATGAGAGTTACTGAAACAAATTGTTCAGCAGGGCATGGGACTTAATGAAAGGAAAAGGTTAATTCTGACCCATCACCAGCTACAGGAAAGTAGAGGCATCTGGCCGGGTCACAAGGCTCTGCACTCCTGCTGCAGCTTAATTCCACCCCAGCGTCTGCGGCTAAGAGTAGTGGCCAACACTCAGTGCTATTTTGTATTGTGCCAGATGCTGCTGAGAACCGAGCATTTATTATCATGTCATTTGATTTTAAAAGCACTCTTTTGAAGTGGGTGCCAATATTATTCCCAGTTTACAGATGAGGAAACAAAAGCAAAAAGAAGAGGTCTAAAACTACTAACATGTCCAAGGTCACAGATGATAAATCACAGAGTCTGGATTTGAATCAGACTCTCTGGTACCAGAATTTGCCTCTCAATTGCTATGCTATTTTGTGTCCCAATGTCATTTTAATTAGACTGGATTTTAAGTTGTTTTTTTTTTTTTAAGATTTTATTTATTTGACAGAAGAGAGAGACAGCACAAGCAGGGGGGAGCGGCAGAGAGAGGGAGAAGCAGGCTTTCCGCCGAGCAGGAGCCCGACGCGGGGCTCAATCCCAGGACCCTGGGATCATGACCTGAGCCAAAGGCAGATGCTTAACTGACTGAGCCACCCAGGCGCCCCAATTAGGCTGGATTTTAAAAAGCAAGTTCTACAGGGTGACTAAGCAAGAAGTAGAGGGTTTATGGTAACTATCCCTCTGCTTACATTCTGTTGCATCCAACTTGATAATTTGGCATGTGCCTCGTGACTGTAACTAAATGCTCACTTTAAACTACAGTTCTGCTACTTGGAGCTCTGCCTCTTCTGCATTTGAACCACTGCCTCGAACCTCCTTGGCATCAAGTTGTCATAAAATCAAGACCTTGTCTCATTCTTACAAGCTTTCCAGAATCATGTGTCCTGCCTCTGAGTACAGAGTGGCCTTGTAACAATCATTTGTTTATTTACACACTAAAAATTTTGTAATCGTTTACCGTTGAGAAATTGCCTGCTTGCCTTGTTCTCTGCCCACTAATATTCCCACATTCTCTCTTATCAGGCTTGACCTTATTACTAGGATAGTTTAAACCTCTTTGATATCAACTATGCCAAATACTCAGGAATGGATGTCACCAAAATCTCAATTTACCAAATATGTCTGCTAGTCTGAGCCTCTGACTATTGCCCACAACTGGATCTGTCCCCTAGTGCACGGGTGGTATGGGTAGAAATGTCGAGGGTCCAGATTATGTTGCTCTGCATTTTTCTTGCTTCCTGTCCACAATAAACTAGTATGAAGTTTGTGTCCTACACACAAGCAACTATCATTAAGGATAAGCATGGACAAGTGGGCAGCGCACATTCATTTCTCAAACTGTGTCTCTGGAGCTGTGTTTCCTGATGTGGAAGCTTTCTCTTCTTTGGATTACAACATGAGGGTGCCTTTTTAATTTCCTGTGAAAGTGCTGAGTAAGAATAAGCTATCTGAAGGCAGCTTGGGTAGCTCTGTGCATATCTCCACCAACATCTGGGACCATTGACCAAGACAGAGATGAAAGTTATTAGCTAGTGATTTAGAATGTAATTTGTAAAGACCAACCGCCTTTGGGAGGGGCCTTATATCAGCTCCATTTATATTGTTTATTGAAAATGTGTAGGTTGAAGGGCGCCTGGGTGGCTCAGTTGGTTAAGCGACTGCCTTCGGCTCAGGTCATGATCCTGGAGTCCCGGGATCGAGTCCCGCATCGGGCTCCCTGCGCAGCGGGGAGTCTGCTTCTCCCTCTGACCCTCCCCCCCTCTCATGTGCTTTCTCTCTCTCATTCTCTCTGTCTCTCAAATAAATAAATAAAATCTTTAAAAAAAAAAAAAAAAGAAAATGTGTAGGTTGAGGATTTGCACCTGAATTATAGGGTTACACAGCTTGGATTGAGCTATGTTTACCCGTGCTTTGGCTCCCCTGGGATGAAAGTACCTTGCATATTTCTTTCAGGTTCATGATCTGAAAATAAAGTGTTTCCTGTGTTACTAAGAAAGGTCCCTGGAGCTGCACCTGGGCGTCTTGGGCCTTTCTGATATTTGCCTGTGCTTCTTTTCTCCTGTTATACTGTATTCTTCATTTCTATTAAAACCTCATATGGAGTCTTCATGGGTCCTTTCAATTGTTTGACCTCATGTAATTGCCATAAGGCGCCATATGTGCAAGCTACCGAGCTGGATAGGACTATTCTGATAATTACAAGTTGTTATTCTAGTTCTGCTTCTTAATATACATTAAGAGTAATAATGTCTCCCATTTATTAACCAAATATTACTTGGTAGGCATTGAAATATTTGCTTTATAATTATTTGATTATTTAATTATTTAAGTATGTACTGAACATATTTTACATGCCAGATACTGTGGTAGACGTTTGGGAAGCAATAGTTAATAATAAAGTTTCCCTGGTATCTGCAGAGCTTCCAATCTCCCAATAAACATAAATGACATTACTTTCAGCCTCACTTTTTTTACGGTACAGAAGTCACTCACAAATATCTTACTTTTAGAAAAATGAGACTGTAATTAGTTTCACAAATTGCTCTGTAGCAAATGCGTTTCCTCCACTGCACAGCGTGAATGTCAATAAATTTACTTCAGTATTTTCAATGATGTCACTCTATGCCACGTATGGATGTATTTCTAATTACCCATTTAAAATACTTGTCATTGCGTATCTGGATGAGTCCCTGTTTTTTGTCGGGCTTTTGATAGGAATAGGCCTATCCGCACAATTTCAGTGCATGGAGCACTGTTTTTGGTTGGAGGTGGGAGGACACTCGTGATAAGACCACTGATAATACCACCACAGCCTTAGGCAGAGATTATTTGGTCTAAGTCTTAATAAAGCCAGCAGAAATAATAGACAAACTTGTTTTGGAGGTCACCCAAGAGTGGTGGTTATTGCCATTCTATTGTCATCATCTCTTGAAATTTCCTGGTGGTTTGTCTCTGAAAATTACCAGATTTTAGTCATTAGATGGTTTGTGGGGAGGAGCAAATAAGTTTCCCAGACATTACTTCTCAAACTGACAAAAAGTCCAAGAGGATTCTACTAACTTATTCCATGCTTCCTGAGTTGTCTTAAACAATCCATGAAAATGGAGGCAACCAAGGCAAAGTATTGCACTCTTAAAAGTAATTAAAGAGAAAAGTATAGAGAGTAAGACTGATTCCCTACCCTAATTCTGACTGTCTTCCCGGAAATCCTTCATCTTGAAGACAAGAAGCAATTCTGAAAACAGTCTTCTTTTTTGTGATATCCTTTTCTCTTTTCATATTTGTCACATATAAGCTCAGGGACATATGAGTCTGTGAGTGTGGTTGTGCACACACACACACAATCACCTTTCCAGTAATAAAATCCCAAACTTAAACATTGGAATGAGCTTTGTGATCCTGACATGACTCCTCACTTTGCCTAGAGGGGAATTTGTTTAGATGATTAACGAGATGAATAATTCCTATTTACGATGATCTGATCTTGGATCAGATCTAAGTAATTAGTCTAGAATTTGCTAAGTTGCCAAGTACAAATACTAATGATATATTTAGCAAATGATGTAGTCCAACCACAGAAGACCAATGAAGCCCAAACTATAAAACCATCAAGGAAAAGACTAGGCTCTATGCCAGAAATAATATTTCAATTCAATCAGAACGTCAGGTCTATGTGTATGTCCCTAACAGAGATAGTGTTTTTTCTTCTCCATCAATCATGAATACCTTCAGACTTTTATAAGGTAATAATAAATCTCTTTCCAAATAATCTTGCAGACAAAACAGCCTTTAGATTTTACAGTTACATGACTGGATTATTTTCCTTTATGATGTTCACATTTTATCAAGTGCCTTGTAAACATGATTTATTTCAACTAATATACAATAAAATCCTCATTACCTGAAATTATTGGCAGAATAAACAGTTCAGACTGTGTAACATTTGTAAAATAAGAAAATGCATATGATTGACATCTTTGTGACATGTAACATCTTAAAAGAAATGAGTTGAAAACAATTCAATGTTTTCTTTTCAATGGATGCTCACCAGGCATAATTATATTTCCCCCATATGCAAATGATGTGGACCATAAGGCAGAATGACAACTTGCTATCATATTAAATTGAACATAGAGACAATTCTGTAAAAGTGCTGACATGTACCATTTGGTCAAACTTCAGTCTGGTACATTGATACCTTTGGAATCTGATAAGCACAGGTGTCTAGTTAATGAAAAAGAAAGTGTGACAAAAAGTATAAATTAATAAATCTTTATATCTTTAAGGCTTTCAATGATTAAAAACAAAAAACAGTAAAAAAGATTGATCTTGAAATGAACCTTTCTGAATTCATATCATGGCCATTCCACTCACTAGTTTGATAACTACTCACCCTAATAATTCAATTATCTGAATTGTAAATGAAGTAAACACTTCTCCAACCTGCTCTTGATATTTTTAATTTCACAAATGGAACACTAATATATCCTTTCTTTGAAAAATATGAACAGAAAAACATGAACATTGTTCATTAGCTTCTTCCTTATTGCTTTTCTATCCCCTCAGAAATTTCTAAAGTTAAGTATTCAATGTCTAGACATTCATTCTTTTTTTCTAGGTATTTACATGAAAATATTATTTTCCTATAAATGCTATGTGCATTTTTCTAGAGCTTTATTTTCTTTTACTTAAACATATATCTTAGGAATATATTTATGTCAGCACAAGTAGGTTTAACTAATTATGAAGGTACCATAATTGTTTAAAGTAGTCAAATATTTTCCTATCGATGGATGTTTATAATATTTCTAAGTTTTCACTCTTATGAACAATGCTACAGTAGCATCTTCAAACAAACATACAAATATTTATTGGGATAGAATCACGAGAAACTCCTGTTCAAAAATCGAATGTTTTTAATTTTGGTACATACTGGCAAGTTGCTTCTAAAAGGCTTTACTAATTATGCACTCTATACAGTGTTATTCTCTTTCTGTATCCTCAGGAACAATGGGCATTATCAGATTTTTAAACATTTGACAATGAATTTAAAGCTTTTTAAAAAGACATTTCCTTGATGACTGATTCTTCAGTACACCTCTTAAAATGTTTACTAGCCATTTTGTCTGTATGTCTTTAGTGGTATATCTGTGTCCATCCTTCCTACATTGGGTTGTCTTTTAGAAATTCTCCCTCTCTGAAGGAAAGTATATGTTGTATCAGACTTTCTGTCCTTCTGTTAGCCATTAGCATAGTGTCTTAATCTTAAAACTTCTGAGAGAGTTGAACTGAAGTCTTCCTCAATGATTGTGATTTATTAAACATTTTCATGTCTTACTATGTGTTTTAAATTAAATTTAAAACTATTAATATATCTTATACTATTTTTATTAGGTACTTCAGTATTTGTGACTAATGTGTTCCTATTGGATGATAACATTTGTTATTATTAAATGCCTCTTTTATCACCCCTCAAAATCCCATTTAAACATTAGTATATTGAAGAATATTTTGTTGTGTTTTCTTAATTCCAACATTTTTCCTTTAATGGTTTAAAATGTACATATAGAATTGTAATGTGATGACTACTTTCTTATTTCTAGCATATTTATTAAACAAGGCCTAATACATGTCTATACTTTCTCTTTCCATCATAAGAAAACTAGAATGCAAACATATTTTCAAGGTGGTTGTTTATTTTGAGTATAACTTAGATTTCGGTACAAGATTGCTATCATTATTTTTCAACATAAAGCAAAAGAATTGTTCAGAATTAAATTTAAGACTTACTAAATTATTTGCTCACATGTTGTTTTTGTACCTCATGCTTTTCTTTCATGGATTGATTTGTTTTATCTTTCTGTGGTATACAATTTTTTGGAAATATCTCAACTATCCTTCGTATTAGAATGCTAGAATGACCAAATATTGAATTCTAGGTTCAATTCATTTGCTCTCACAAATTTGCTCCAACGTCAAGTGATCACCAGCTGTGGGACACACTGATGTATGATCCAAGGATTAGTTTCATTGTGCACAAGGAGCCCTGGGTCTTCTGCCAATTTCCCCACTGGGGTGAGTACTTCAATCCAAGCCCAATGGTATAGGACACCTGAAAAATAATAGTGATTCCTGGCCATCTATTTATCTGTAAGCTGGACTCTGAGTATTGTAAATACTTGTATTTCCTTTCAAAACCACTCATGGAGAGAACTCCAATCTCATCGGATGTCAAGAACTGTCTCCATTGAGAACTCTCCAGACTACAGCCTTAACGCTCCCAAACTTACATTGTCAAGGATCCTGAAAATGCTACTCAGCCCACACTGCTGAAGTTATTCCCTTTCCAAGAGTGCCAGACTCTGGCTTGCTCTCTGTCTTCTCCAGAACAGAATACTAATTTAAATGTTATGCTCATTTTTATATTTAAGGAAAATACAGTCTTTTTAAAGAAAGAATAACTTGTCTTAAGGCAGCGTCTCTTTATTTTATTTTATTTTTTATGTTATGTTAGTCACCATACAGTTCTTCATTAGGGTTTTTTTTTTAATTTTTTTATTGTTATGTTAATCACCATATATTACATCATTAGTTTTTGGTGTAGTGTTCCATGATTCATTGTTTGTTCATAACACCCAGTGCTCCATGCAGAACGTGCCCTCCTTAATACCCAACACAGGGCTCACCCATCCCCCATTCCTCTCCCCTCTAAAACCCTCAGTTTTGTTTCCCAGAGTCTGTAGTTTCTCATGGTTCGTCTCCCCCTCTAATTCCCCCCTTCCTTTTTCCCTTCTTTCTCCTAATGTCCTCCATGCTATTCCTTATGCGTCTCTTTAAATCAACCATTAATTAACTTTATATTTGAACCAAAAGACATCCATGATCCATGAAGTCCTGTAGTTAGATTAGGATGATTCTGGTCCTTCTTGGTTTGTCTAATATACCTCTTTTTCTCTTCGAAATTCAGCTCAAGTATCATCTTCTCTGAAAATGTCTACCTGCCACCCAGAGACAGGTAGATAGGTAGGTAGGTAGGTAGATAAATAGATAGATGATAGATAGATAGATAAATAGATAGGTAAGTAGATAAATTCTATGTAGAGGGGTGCCTGGGTGGTGCAGTCAGTTAAGCGTTGGACTCTTGATTGCAGCTCAGGTAGTGATCTCAGAGTCATGAGTTTGGGCCCTGCGTGGGGCTCAGCGCACAACACAGAATCCGCTTAAGACTCTCTCTACCTCTCCTTCTCCTCTCCTCTCCCACCACTTTCTCTCTCTCTAAAATAAGTAAATAAATCTTTTAAAAAAAGAGTCTGTATAGAAAATGCGTACATATATATACAAGATGCTCTATTCAGAGTTTTTTAAAAATCATAATTCTATTAAGTCTGAAAAACAAGATGAAAAGCAACAGTCTCCAGCCTGACTCTTTTCCATTCTTCCTTCTATTCCTGAGAATCAATCTTTACTTATATTTTCAGTGTTTCTGAGTATTTCCTCCATATTTCAAAATAAGCAATAATCTCATTCAACATCCTCTATGTATCCCTTCTCTCTCTTTTTCCTAATGTTTGTTAGAGTAGTATGTTCAGTTACACTCTTGTTTCCTTTGTAACTTCATATACTTATTTTACTTACTCCTTTGAGTCTAGTCAACATTTCTGTTCTGCTCTGTATAAAATGAGCCACTCTATTTCTTCCAATACTTTTTTATCCCCTACTCTGTATTTCCCCCCTTTGAAACAATTAAAATTTTAAGGGCTAAATTTTGGTCTGCCATGATGATCAAGTCTTTGTTATTTACCCAAAGATTGCCAATGAGGTAAGATAAAAAAATAATGTTTATGTTATCCTACTTTAATAAATGTGATGCAGTCAAGACACTTTATGTTACAGAATTACACATCCTTTGCAAAGTGTCTTGTGTTGTACTTCCTACTTCCCTTGTTGATAATCCTAGAATTAATGGCATATGGATTCTCTTTTCTGATAGCTTATCAATTGTTAAAATCATGGCACATTTTAATTTCATATTTGAACCAGGATTTTGTTATGCAACTTTTATCTAGCATACCTGCCTTTCTTTTTATTATGCAACTTTGCATCCCCAGCCCATAATACATTTTCAGAATGAGAGAAGATTCTATAGAAGGGAATACAAAATTATCGAATCAATGGGTGGAAACCAAGGAAAGCATTTATATAAATGTTAGGTTTGTCATTGTTTCATAGTGGACCCAGCATTCTAGTCTTATTATTCCTCAGGAATTACCTGATGTCATTACTTTTCATTTAAGGAAATAAAGGAATAGAAAAGTTAAAGCTCTGGGCCAAGATCAAACAGCTTTTAGTGGCAGGTCTGTGACCTGAACCCAACTTACTTACTCCCAATACCCTTTTGCAATGTGCTCACATATGATCCTCACTTATTCCACAGGCCTACATGCAGCCCTCAGAGTGGGAGGTCCCTGATGACAATGGAATGTTGGTCTTAAGAAAATAAACGGTATTCTAAAACTGGAGAAAAATTACCAGTCAAGATATGCTTTGCAAGAAACCAATGTTAATTGAGCATCTCATGTTTGTTTTGATTATGGAGAGTTAATAGAGTATTATTTTTTATCTCAAATACTGATATACGGAGGTTTCCATAGATGTTGTCTTGCTAGTCAATTAAGTCTAAGAGTTTTTTTCAAAATCTATTTAAATTACATCTCTGTTTAATAAAGTTTTGGGTGAATAGCCAATCAATTCTTGTTTTCTCTTATTTTTCTTTTAGCAAATCAATAAATACTTTGTGATGTCTTAATGGATATTAAATGAGTTGAAATTAGGTTGTTCTACTTCATTATCCAGTTAAAACATTTTCAACATTTATATCACAAACTTCCACTTAGAATATAAAACTTATAGTTTGGGAATCAAAATTCTACATATGATTTTAAAACATTATAAAATTTGTTAAATTCTTGTTATCATTTCTGTTGGCACAATATTGCTACCATCCCCCCTAAAAATAAGTCAAATTCCCATATCTGGTAAAATCCCATAATTTCTTATTATATGATGGAGAAGAAATTCCTTCAAAGGATGTGTTCATTTTAGGCCATAACCATTTATTTTTCAGGCCAGAAAAGACTTCTAAAGCCCTTTTGACATGAAGAATCATGCCCATCACTATCCAATCTTTAGATACCATCTGTATTAAGAGTGAGTTTAAGGCAGGAGCAGAATTGGATTGCCTGAGGTCTAGATAGAACTGCAGGGGAGAAGATACTTGGACAAAGATACGTTCAAACTGAGGAGAATGTGAAATAGTCGTCCTCATAGCCAAGACCTTAAGGCTTGGGGACTTGTAAAATGTCAGGGCCAGTGTGAGTGAAAGTCTGGCTCTGATACTGTATATGTCTACTCAAAAAAGATATTGCACCTTTTGTGGACAACAGGAGCTCAGAATTCAGTGAACATGAGGAATCATTTATTCAGTACATATATAAATATAAATATAGATATATAAATAATTAATATAACTATAAAACAAATAAATTGATTTATACAAATATTATAAATATATAGAAACACTTAGCTAACAGGGACTCTGACAAAAGGGGACTCCCATGCTCTCAGGGGCTTAGGGCCAGTGGAAAGTTCCAACATCAGATCAAAGAGGAAGAAAGAAAAAGATTGAAGTCAGATTATTTATTATCTACCTCCTTTCAGAGTTGCCAAGGGTTCAGTACATTTTCTAAGCCACAAATGCAAATAATTTGATGTTGGGGAACCTTGTGCTATGGACTAAACGTTTGCACTTCGCCAAAATCCATATGTTAAACCCCTAAACCCCAAA
Source organism: Callorhinus ursinus (assembly GCF_003265705.2). Lineage (NCBI taxonomy): Eukaryota > Metazoa > Chordata > Mammalia > Carnivora > Otariidae > Callorhinus > Callorhinus ursinus. The sequence continues at coordinate 87,744,984 of NW_027397064.1, forward strand.
GTGATGATATTTGAAGGTGGGGCCTTTGGGAAACTAGTTACATTTAGATGAGTTCATAAGCGTGAAGCCTCCATGATGGGATTAGGGACCTGATAAGATGAGAACAGAGCCCTCCCTCTGTGTACCACATACGGACATAACAAGAAGGCAGCCATCTGTAAGACAGGAAGAGACCCCTTACCAGAAACTAAACACTGTTGAATATTAATATTGAACTTTCCAGCCTCCAGAATTGTAAGAAATTCAGCGTCAGCTTTCTAAGCCACCCCATCCATGACACTTTAGTATGGCAGCCTGAGCTAAGACATTTTGGTTCCACCCATGTGTTGTGCCTGGTCAGACAAAAGCTAGAAACCACAAGGATCTGGTTGTTATGTGGCAGGCTTTGGCAGCCTTTCTAGTTCCATGCTAGTAGGTCAGTGGTGCAAGCTGTGGAAGATGAGCCCAGTAGTAGCCCACTGGACCACCACTGGACTAGCCATATGGCAGAATTTTGAGGCTTCATCACTGTCAATAAATGCTCTGAGTATGGATTTCTGGCATTTTGCAGAACTTCGGAACTTCCTTTGAATAAACCCAAATTTTGCTTAAATCAGCAAAAGGCAGTGCCTATTATTTTCAGCTAACTGTCCTGACATATTTCAGTAGCTATTTTTAAATATAGTTGTCATGATTGTGTAACTATTATAGATAGTGTGTATAAAGTAGGTTATTTTTATTTTAGCCAGAGAAAAATAGTTGAATGTCTTCATAGACTCACTCCCTGCTTTTGTAATACATAGTGGCAAACCACCTCTACTTTTCTGAAAGAAGGAGGAAGGGAAGGGAAGGGAAGGGAAGGGAAGGGAAGGGAAGGAAAGGAAAGGAAAGGAAGAAAGAAACCCTGATATCTACATCTAAATTATAATTAAGTCTGGTTGTGCATCCTTAGCTCTGAGATGACTGGTCAGTTTGGCTAAACTGGTCAATTCAATCCAACCACACAGATGCACCACAACATACAAAGCCTCTGCCTGCAGAGAACAAGGTTAATAAACGGTATCCCCTGTGTTTTATCTGCTAAAACAAGTTAAAGCATAAGTTGCTTGTTCTTAGAATAGGTTCACCTAAGGCCATAGTGTAGTTTGGCTCATCGTTTACCTGACTCGGCTAGAAAATCACTCGATTTAAATTACAATATACAGCAGCTCAGTGAAAGCTATTTTCTAAGCTTTATTATGTTAGGGAACCAAAGATGGCCTAATCAATTTCAAGCAGTTTTAAAAAAATGTTCCAGAATTGAATAAAGGAAGATGCTGTGTAAAAGCCATTTAGATGGGTTTATGTGATATTTAAGACATCCCTCATTATTCTTCAACAAGGCATAATGCAGATCGTTTTTATGCTTTCATATGCAAAAGAACTGTCATTTTTATATATTTACAGATCAAAATATCATAATTATACTTTTATTCTAGTTAGTGCTTAAATTAAACTAAAACCTATTAAATCCTTTCTTTTTGTCCTCGGGGTGAAACTTAAGAATTTTCCACAAAACTCATTTCTACTTCTCTCTTTCATTCATTTAAATCACACAGTGTCCATATGTTTCCTTCTATTTCTACCTCATTAATTCTATTTCCCATCTACGCCCACTTCCTAGACACAAAGTATTTTACATCTGTCTTCAATCTTTGTAAGATTTCTTCCACCTTCCAAATGTTTGAACTTCATTCCCACAGAGTCTTTCACTCATTGAGAACACCTAGCCAATCTAGTAAATTTACCTTGTGATGTGATGTTAAGATTTCATAGGTTTCCTGTGTATGTGGTAACGGGAACTTTCTGAAGACAACGCATAGTCCAAAGATGGGAGAAGGAACCCTTTTAGATGTCAGAGTTCACCCGAAATTTGCTATTGACTTTGCATTTAACATGCAAGTTTCCTTTTTTTTTTTTTATTCCTTCTGATTGTTAAAATGAAGGAATCAGGCAGAGATAAGTTTTACCTCTAAAATTCAGTGACTAAACTTTAGGTACTCTGGGAGACTATTGTGAAAATTAATTTGAATGTAAGAAAAATCACACTGTCTTGATGGCCACCTACTATAGCTTTGCATATGGGCAGAAGCATATTTATATTTTGAGATTCCAAATCTGGCACAACACATCTGTGGTGATTTAAGGAGGTCACAGTTTTTTTCACACTTTTCCCAAAGAGAGGTAGAGTCAATGATCCTTTTCCTTGGGCTCTGACTGTTCAACAATAAGACTATGGTGAATGTTGGCCTGTGCCAATTTCCAAATCTACGAGAGATGGCAGCTTCCACTTCCTATCCATTGGAACACTCGCTTTTTGAAGCTATATGTTAAAAAAGTAAAAGCAGCACTATGGAGAAGCTCAGGTGGATAAGAATTGGCCCCTAGCCAATAGCCCTGATAGACCTCCCAACTGACCATCAGGGACAACTTACCAGCCTTGTGAATGAGCCATTTTGGAAGTGGACCCTCCAGCCATGGTTAAGAAATCCCAGCTGAAGCTTGTGGAGCTGAGAGGAACATCTCCACAGAGACCTGTCCAAACTGAAGATTTGTAGCAAAACAAATGACAATTTTAAGCAAATAAGTTTTGGAATAGTTTGTTATAGAATAGATAACTGGAATAATGCACAAGCACGATCCATAACTCTCATTCCTCTCAATTTCTATATTGTCTAATGCATGTGTTTATATGTATTTGAACACAGGAAATTAGCTTCATTAGTGGGAAGTCCAAAAACGTACCAGAAACTGTGGGGCAAACAAACAAAAGATGGCAAGGAGATCCAGGGGCATTTAAACAGTAAAAGTATAATCTCAGGAAAAGGCATAGAGATACATTGTTAATTTTAATATCTTCTATTCAATATTTCTTACTTCTCATTCAACCAAAGTTGATAATGCATAATTGTACTTATGGAATATTCTGTAATAGGTAAAACTGAAAAAGCAAATCTGAGGAAAGTCAATGCTCCGATTTTAAATACATAACATTAGTTTTGAGGACAAATGGCTTTTTCTATCTAGGATTTAACCCAAATTATAAGATCTATAGTCTTAAACTTCGTAAGCACTTTACTGTGCCCAACCTTCAGCAAAGCACAATGTTTTAAATGATTTATCTCTCAAAACTGGTTAATAGATGAAATGTTTAATATAGTTTTGGAAGTCAAATGCTCATACTCAAACAAGACAACTGTTTAATGTCAAATGCTTTATTGTTATTATTGTTTTAATTTTCACTGAACTCAGCCCAACAGTTTTGATGCTGTTGGGGCAAAATCAAGGAAGAATACTCTAAGCCTATTGTCCCTTTGCCAGAAATACCTTTCAAGCAGCTAAGACAGACTGCCAGCGGCACCTCCAAAGGGAGGAGCCCATCAGTGCACGCCTCCTCACTCTCATTTTTCCCTACTTCCCCATCCTCAGAGGTTTCAGAACCCCTAAACTGGGTCCTTCACAAAAACCAAGACCATTGCTCATCACAGGAAGTTCAACAGTCCCCTGGATTGTGATATTTGCAAATGTAAGTCCATAACAATTTTATTGGCCATTATGAAGGCAAAATTCCTATCTCGAGGCTGCTGATTGGCTGTCAGTGGGTCAAGTTTCCATTCATATAGGACTACGCACTTTTTTTCTTTTGACTATGCACTTTTGATCTCACACATACACTAGTGGAATAATAGTAAAATTGGATCAGTTTTACTCTGTTGAATTTATTTTTCATTAAGAGAGTTAGAATTCAGAGTTTGGGGCTTTTTGTTGTTTGTTTTAAAATATATTTTTAGCCTTACTCTTTTACTTACAATATATAATGCCATTGCTCAGGATATTAGAGTAACATGAAAAGAGGTGTTGACACACTCTTGCAAGACAGTAGTCACTGCTGATTTAGTGTCTGCTCACAGAATTATTTCTTCCAAGAACTCATTTATTTGTGCTGTTGTTATTGTATTCACATTTATTGTTATTATTTGGCAATGGCCTTCACTTATTAATGACTGGAATTTAAACTGTTCAATCCTGTAAAAAACTCAACTGTTATTTATCACTCCAAGGATGAGCTATACTTCTTGCTTCTTCTATTCAGCACAGACCCAAAGAGATTTTTATAAAATGGCTTCCAAACTGATGGAAACTCATCTTTTGTCTCTCAGAGATTCAGAGATTTGTGTCTAACAAAGTTTCAAATTTTCTAAAAATTGTAATTTTTTCCTCTTTTAGAGTTGGAATTCTGTCTTTATCTTTCAAATAATTAAATATTTACACTTGAGCAATACTTTAAAAGGTACTATTTAGAAACTACAGAAACAGTAGAGCCATTATCTAGAGTTGTTTTTTTCTTTTTGTAATTTTTCAGAGAAATCTTATATCTTAACTGCAAATGTTATTCATAAAACAACTGAATTTATCTCATTCTTTGTGCTTTTTATTCTGTTCTTGAGAAAATTAATTTAAGTGAAAATTATGCCATTCTGGGCATAAAAATCATCTTTTTAATGTATTTCTAGGAAAAAACAAATAACATTTGCAAAGAGATACAGGTCTCTTACCTACATCTAATCTAAGGCTTTCATTGTAAAATAACACGATTGAAGCATGATTTCCTATAACTTACATACAAATTCCATGGTATGTTTCAACAACATTTCTAATGGTTTTGGAATTTTTTTTTCCATGACTTTCCTGGAAAAGTAGCTAGATTTTTCATAGGACAACCTGGAGAGAAGGTAAAGCTCTCTTATCATTTCTACCATACAACATTATCAAAAGATGCTTTCTTATACACATGGATTCTCGTATACTAAGATCACCTACAAATGTAGTTGTTGTTGTTGTTTTGTAATTGGATAACTTATTAAGGATGAAGAAATTAGGAGATTGTTTCCAACATAATTTTGATACTTACCAGGAAATTTGACTTCTGCAGATTTGAAGATCTATTGAACAAATTTAAAGCCACTTTTATGAATTACATATGATGCATCTCAGGTGAAATCACCATGGTAGGTATATACTACATTTACCATAAATTACTGAGGACCTTGAATGTGGCATTACTTAATATCTCTATACAAATTAATGTAGAGTCTAAGGAGAAAATATTTTATTTCCTGAAAAATGTGGCTTGCTTTCTCATTTCATTAGAAATTAGAAATAATCATAAAATCAATAACATTTTCTATTTTCTCTGGTTTTCAAAAAGCATGGAGTCAAATTATCTCGATCTTCATAATAGGTATAATTGTATTCTTTTTTTCTTAGATCACAGTTTTTACCTTTCACATTATTGTTTTATTATTAATTATCAATGATCAGACAAATAAAAGCACTTTTGTACCATGCTGTTTCTGATTATTCTTAAGTTATGCACTGAAGAGTGCATTATACTCCACCCCTTTAGTACATATAAATTTATTAAATTTATACTGAACTATAAATTAAATTATACAATTTAATACCCTTGCATTAAACTATACAATTTAACTTATGTAGGGTCCAAATTAGAGGCTAGAGGAGTGCCATGGAAAAGAAATTATGTTCTTGAAATATATGAAGTAAAATAATCTGCCTTAATATCTCCAGGTAGTTTTTCTTTTTTAATTGACTTTTGATCTGAGACCCTCAAGGTTGGCACTTGTAAATAGCATATTTCTCTTCATTCTGTGGTATCAAATCTTTTTATCATCTTTCATGAGTCAGTTTGGTTTGAGGATGTAGCTCACATATAAAACCAATAAGAAACAGTACTATCATTCTCTAAAACTTTATGCTTGATTGTATTGCAAAAAGAGTGTCAGAGTGAGAAATAATTTGGACAAAATCAAATGAGAAAAATGAATATACATTTATAATAAGGATATTCATTCAGAATTTGTTTCTGTGGGTATAAATCTGCTCTATTTCCTTCTCCCTATAATTCATTACATAAGATTCTTGTCACTATAACAGAGAGACAAATTATTTCTTGAAATATTATCTTTGTCTTAACATATTATATTAGTTTTTGTGTATACTTATGTCAACTATTATTTTATTTTTTTATTTTTTTATTTTTTAAATTCTTTTTTTTTAAATTTTATTTATTTATTTGAGAGAGAGAGAATGAGAGATAGAGAGCACGAGAGGGAAGAGGGTCAGAGGGAGAAGCGGACTCCCTGCTGAGCAGGGAGCCCGATGTGGGACTCGATGCTGGGACTCCAGGATCATGACCTGAGCCGAAGGCAGTCGCTTAACCAACTGAGCCACCCAGGCGCCCTGTCAACTATTATTTTAGAAAAAGCAAACTGGTTGTCCTTCCAATATCTTCACGAACCCCACAGTACTCTTAAGATGCCCCTGAATCATTGATCATTCTGTTTTTTTACTTGGGATAAGAGAGATCACTCTTCCATCCTCAGGGGATTGGGAAGTAGTTACAGTAATAATTCTTCCTCTTCTACAAGTGACTTTTAGATAATAGAACAAAAGCTCATGAGTCCTCCAATGGTCTGCCACTGTGAGCATAAGGGAAATATATGATTTGAAGATCACTGCCTATTGCCAGAGAAATCGTAAGCTACTACCAATTCAGAAAGCTGGTAGTCGTTTTTGATACTGCTGTATTTGAAAAAGAAAACCTTACATTAGAATGTGGCTTCTAAGTAAGGACACTAGCAATGAAGAGTTTCCCATAGTGTCTGTCAGGAAGTTAATATCCATGGCACAATTTGACATCACATAGTTTAGCAAGTCTTCACTCTAATTAGAATAATTTGAATTTCCCCTTTAAATCTCTGTATTTCAGTGGTGTAAATTACCATACAGCTTTACTCTATTAAGGGTTTCCTTTGCTCCCAATGCTGCATAAATGTAGCAAGGCAATCAGTATCAGGACTCCTGATATTTGTCCTGACTTGGTCTTCAGTCTCACCCACAAATTGTCTTCTCTCCTGCTTGCCACTCTTTGTCTAAGACATGTTATCTACTTCATCTGGCTTTGACATCTTGACTGATCTAATGCTTGATTTTGTGTGGACCTGTTAGGTTACTTATTAGTGGCTCATCTCCTCTTATCTGAGATGCCTCTTGTTTGGGCTGCCTACATGTTGTCATTAACCTGAAACCTGACCTCAGCCACCTTCCTGGATTTTTCTCAACCGTACAGCTTTTTTACTAGGTCCAAAAAACTACATCCCAAATAAAATCTTGTTGAACTTTTAAACAGAATTTCCTTTCTTATATCTTTTGTTTGTTGGCTTTTGAACATAACCTTTCCCTGGATGTCCTTACCAGAGCATCACACCCAGCCATACCTCATTGGCCCAAGGCCATATATTCAGAGCCTACCTTCCTTCTTTCTCAAAAATAGTTACAGTCTCAGTGGTGTGCCGGAGCCTCATGTCATCGGCTCACAAGAGGTAATTGGTAAATATTCAGAAACTTTATGACATGGTTGTTAACCCATTATTAGCTTGAAATGGGCCATGATAAAGAATTTACACCATAGAAATTGGCAAATGCTATAAATCAAGGCTTTTCCTATCCAATCCCCTAACCCACCACCCACCCTTCCTTCAGCCACTTTGTCAGCACACCACTGGTCATCTTCAAGGAGGGTCATCCTATGAGGCCAAAACAAATTAGAAAAACAAAACAAAACTTCAATCTAGGACATAAATGTATGATAATATCTCCTAGGGAGATCTGTATTTTACACGAATCTACTGAAGAATCACTTGAACTCAGTGTTTCGCAACCTAAGTGTCTCAGAATCACTTAAGAAGTAGATAAAACTGCAGAAATCAACACTCTATCCCAGCTACTTGCAAACAGACTCTTCTGCATGTGGGCTTTGGGCATCTTTGTTGTTATAAATCTTCTCTGGGGAATCAGAGTCCAGCAGCGTTTGAGAGCCACTGAAAAAATAAATCTCAAATGGTGACAATTTCACTATCAAAATAAGTAAACGGAGAGTCACTCAGAAAAGCACACGTCATCACAATTAGGAGATGATCATTCATTCTATCCCAACCATACATAAGCGCATACAAAGTAAACAACGATACTGAGCCTCTACTCAGCCAAATGATAGTCATGTTCTTTACTGATTTATCCCATGACAAATTCCTAAAGAATGACAAAAAAAGACCAATGCTGTAATTTTTAAACTCCAAGAACCTCCTTACAGACTTTAATAGTTTTACTGAGTCTCTCTACAAAAGTGAGAAATGTCAATTGTTTTTTAAGCCTCACCTACCTGAATAACAATATTTTGCAAAAATGTTAATTGCAAAGAAAATGCTCCTAAGACTATAGATTGTTTCTACGTTGCCTCAGTTAAAACTGGACAAATAATAATTTTATTTTTTTCCTAAAAATTTGGGTTTAAATACTATTCTTTAAAACGTGCTTGCCCATTCTCTCCCTCCTGTGACTCTCATTTAAAAGTGAATGAATAGAGCCTGGTGATGGGTATTAAAGAGGGTACTTTCTGAGTGGAGCACTGGTTGTTATGCACAAACAATGAATCATGGAACACTACATCAAAAACAAATGATGTAATGTATGGTGATTAACATAACAATAAAAAATGTAAAGAAAAAAAGTGAATGAATAGGGAGAAAAATAGGGAAAAAATGGTTAACACGGAAGAGAGAAAATGGATGCAGTGATCCCTGAAGTTTAAGTAACAAGGCTTTTTAAGTCAGTGCAATTTTTTTGCCCTCTTTTGACACTTTAAATAAGATGTATATGCTGGTGGATGTCTCAAGTTTTAAATGATGAACCAAGGAGTGTAATATATCAGAGGAGTGTTCCTCTACAGACATTTTTCTGAATGAGCAATGTGCCACCCAGAATGTGCTAGAAAATGTTAATGGCTTTGAGGCTATACAAATTTGAACTTTATTGAAATGTGCTAATAATGAGAAGGATTGTAAAATTATATACTGGCTTGTAGAACAGTGGTATTATGGCAATGCAAGCATAGGAACAATGCATCATCCTGCCATAGAGAAGGACCCCAGGCATTCAGCAATCAAGGGATGGGTACCACTAACCTTTCCCTTGCTGTGGCTTCTAACAAACTTTAGCAACTAGGGAATTCAGCCTGACTGGGATAATTAGATTAATAGCTAAACCAAGAAGCAGGAATGGCCAGGGGGAGCAAGTAGTTTAAAAGCTCATATTTTGTTGAGCTCTAAGTCTATGGGTGAGTCACATTTAACCCCCCTCCATGTCCTTCCCTTCAGCACAAATCAACAGAATCACCACTGAAGAGCAGGCAGAGATAAAAGATTTTATATTTCTCTCTATCAAAGTTTTGAAAGTCAATACCTGACATTTTGTAAGAAACTAGAAAGAGCCTTCCTCTTTCTTGATGGCGTATGCATCTGAAGTGCTTTTCGTGATGCTTGCTTCTGGCTTCCTACACAGAAACCAGGCATGGGGGTCTATGTTTTTTGAAGCTTAACTATATTTCCATCACATTATATTTTTTTTCTGGATTCCAACTTCTAGTTTCATCTGGAAAACATTCCTTTTAAGCTTTCATTCATAACTATATTCTTTAAAATTCAGTTTTAAATTTTACTCTTGAGCTGGATGTAACATTCTGACAAAATATATTAAGAGTTTATATGACATGGTCTGCACGCCACAAAAATCATACTTAATAATCCTTCAGTTGATTCTCATATGTTTAGGTTTTGCCGAAAGTAAGTTTAATGAATGGGGGTACCATTGAGATGACAATAATACCTAAAAGATAGGGGATATTATTTTAGACACATGGAGGAAACTAAATCCCAGTTCCCATTCTTCTTTTGTTAAGATATCGTCATTGCTTTTAGCTATCCATTATTCACCCGCACAAAAGTGTTAAGCTGGAAAAATGAAGCCTGCCATTTATCTCCAATGCTCACTTAACAGAAATAAATGCAGCCACCACCTTCTGACTCTAAATTATATGAGATGGAGTGTCTGAGTTACTGACTATAACCTTGACAAGGTGTCTCATCACTTGTCTGAGACACTCATTCAGTCAGCATCTAAGCATACACTGGGATCAGAAATAAGTCTGGAACACTTTGAATCCAGTATGGAGAATGGAGTTCATATTGGGGGAACAATCTCATTGGTTGGCAACAGACCGAAGATTAGCATGACAGAACTCTTGAGGACAGGAGGAAATTGCTGACTCCAAGTCCTGATCACCTGTTTCCATAAGGATAATCTGTAATTTTGCTGTTAACAGTCACAATCCTTGGCATCAAGGTGACTGCAATTTTGCTCAGGCTTCTTCCCTTCCTCTTGCATGAACTCAAATTATTTATAAAGGGGATATATGAAGTCAAACATTTTGGGGAATATGTAATGACTTCAAATTTCACTTGCCATATTTCACTTTAAATACACAAACGACACCATGATTTCAATTAAAAAAAAAATACAGATATTGTGGGCCCATAAAAAAGGTAGCTTCAGACCAACATTGTGGAGCTGAATTAATCAGTCTTTTAAAATAGTATTTACTAAATATCCAAAAGCTTATACCTCTGATTACCTCTGTAAGATATGAAACAAATGTCTATTTGAATCACAAATCAAAGAATACCAGGAACCTATGTGACTAAAAAAATCATCCAGTCTAATCCATTATTAGAGTTTAAGTCAGAAATACGTTGTAATGGTATTTATTGAACAAACACTTCTACAGTGCTAATTATGTGTAGGTCACTGCTCTAAGATATTTATAAATAGTAACTTACTTCATCTTCCTAACAACCAATGAGGAGAGTATTATTGTGTGCATTGTACAGGTGAGTAAACTAAGACATAAGAACATGAAGCAACTTGCCTATAAGCAACCCCCTGGCAAGTGATAGATGTAGGATTCAAACTCAGGCAGTTTGGCCACAGAGGGCATCCTATTCTGCAACTCAGGAATGAGAGTCGAGACAGAACTTTTCATGCTCAACAGATATATTGTTGGCTAACTTCAGAGGTTCAGTGACAGAAGTTCAATTTTCCTAGTTACCATTACAATGATCTTGCTCAAACAGAGATAGTTGCTATAAAGCAACTACCACAAGGGCTCAAGGAGGATTAACATGTCATGTCACTTTATCTGTACAGCAACCCACATAGGCAGCTTTATTTGCACTTTACAGTTATGAAACTAAGGATCAGAGAAGTCAGTTAGCTTTCCCAAGGTCACAGCACAAACAAGTACACATTCCAGTCTGCCTGACTCCAAATTTTTCTCTCTACATTATACCACATTTTCTGAAAAGTTTGTGTGTTGTGAGATGATCTGATCTGTGGGTTTCTTTAGCAAAGTAACTTAAACTTATACTTTTGTTTTTCTCTAAAGACCCTCCTTACTACCTTGCACTTCTTATTTCCATACAGTCTCAGGTATTCAAGTACAGATTGACTACAGCTAGTTGCTAAGAAGGAAAAAGCCTTTAGACAGGGCCTCATGAGAAAGGTTAAGCTAACTCTATATACCTAAATAATATATCCTCACATGTGAATCCTTTAACCAGTTGAACAAATTAACATTTTATCTGCCCAAATAAACGTAAGTGAACTTATTAAAAATCACCAATAATTTGGATTAAAACACATTTGCCTTTGACTGTTCTTACATTGAAACCCTGTTTGGAAGCTTTGCTGCCTCTATGCTCAGGCTAATTACTTCTCGTTTTGCAAGGTCTAAGGGAACTGAACCTACTGGGATGTAGAACGAGGGAGGGAAGCTCATGCACTCTATTGCCAAGCTGCCTGTTTGTAAATCCTGACTTGTCCACTTACTTAGGCAAGCTACATAAGCTGTCAGTGTCTCAGTTTCCTTACCTATGAATGAAGATAATAAGAGTGCACCCTTACAGAGCTGTCACAAATAGTAAATGAGTTATGGAATGAATAAAACTCAACACATGGTAATTGATATTATGCTAACTATGATGTTACAGTATTTTTACCTTGTTTCCTACCAGTTCTGCTCCCACTTAGATGGATGCAGTGGGAAACACTGCCTTTCGAATAGGGATTGAAGTATTTTTCTAACATTACCTGATACACCTAAACAAGTCAGTAAACAAGTAAAACCCAACTACCTGCACCCAAACACAATTGAGTATCCAGCTTTAATAGAGGTCATATGCACAAGTATTTATCAATCTAATGTAAAAACACTTATTGAGATAATATACAGCCATCTACTTTTAATTTCAGTAAATAACTATCTTTAACATTGGCTATCTTATGTTTGTTTGAAAGATTCTCTAAAAAGGAAAATTGTACATGAATGAAATCTCTATATGCCTTCAACCCACATTTGTTTCACGTTCCATAGTCCTTTGTCACATATGGGCTAATTTATTTAACATTGTTATTAATAAGAAAGACATGTGTCTCTCACATTTTAGGATTTTTGACCACTCGGCCCAGTGCTAAATAACATTTCAATGTTGCTACTACAGAAAATTCTCAAAGATTAGCATTTATTGAGTTGTAAGGATGCCAAGACTATCACTGCAAGGTCTTAAATAATGGTAAAAAAGAATGTAATCTCTGTATCCTAGCTTTATTATTTCATAATTCACTTTTCTAAGTGTCCATCAACAGGATCAGGTGGAGGTTTCACTTATGTGGCAGAGTAATTATCTATCTATCTATCTATCTATCTATCTATCATCTATCTATCTATCATCTATCATCTATCTATCATCTACTTATCTATTATCTCTTTCTTCTGTAACTTCTTTTGCTTCTCTACTCATCCATTTTCCCCAAATTAAAGTATTTAGACATTTCTAGACTCTTTGCCCTAAGGGAGAGGATTTGACAGATTAAAAGGCAGGGAAAAAGAATTATATTCTGAGAATTTTATCTCCACAAGCCTTGAGAAGACACCAGGCTTATAAATTAGAAAACTATTAGGAAATTATAAATTGTTATGATTATAAATTAGCAAATCTATTATTGGTTAGGCTTCTATTATTTCTGGTACTATAACAGCCTCAAAAGACCCGGTTCAATCAATTTCTATTTGTAGAAGTGGTCCACATAGAAAAGCCAGCCCCATGTTGGAGGAGAAAGGAGAGGAGGAAGAAAAATGAGATGCTTTGAGATCCTAGTGGGTCCTGCAGAGAAGGGACCTGCACTGGGAAATCTTGGAAGAAACTTGGGAATGAGGAAGTCCTCCAGGAGGATTTCAGGATCCACTTACTACCAGAGACGTAAATCTAAACTAATGAGGCTGAGACAACCTCACTGAAATGTCTGCCCGCCCAGGGAAGCAGAGCATGGCAAGATAATTCCCATGACCCCATGATCTAAGTCACAAATGTGTCACTTAGAACAAAAAACCTGGATGAAGAACAATAAGGAATGATTTGGCATTTACCTACATAGTCTGTTGGCCAGGGACCAAACAGGATGATGGACATCTCACCTGAGTGAAGAAATGACAAGAGGATCCTCCTACCCTTTGGCCCTCTATAAGGGCTCCTGCAACTTGGGTACCAATTTGTGGATTCAAAAGGTCTCTGAAAAATTTTTATTCAATTTCTTCTGTTCCACCTGCATGAAAATGTAAAAAAAAAAAAAATCAAACTGAGCAATAGAAAAATAGAATTATACTTCTCAATATCCCTGAATTTTGTGATTTGTACCATCTATATTTATCATCAGAGATCTTTGCTATCACCACCAGCTCTGCCATAGCAGGTTTTCTAAATGCTAGTTTTTCTCCTCTTCACATTTATAAGCAGTTTTTTCTATTTATAACCAGTTTTTTTCTAAAACTGGGTCATAATGACACAGTTATTTCCTTTATATTACAGCTCTGTCTTTCTCAAGTACACACACTCAGGAAGAAGACTGGGAGAGGGCAGGGTGTGTGTCTGTGTGTGTTTGTGTGTGTCCTAAGTGGCCAGATGGCCCGACACAGTGTCACACCTCACCATGCCCCACTGCTCTCTCTGCTTGTAGGGCCTGATGTGCAGTTTTGCCCCATCTCCCAGGCTTCCACTTCACTCGTGGCTATTTTCTTTCAGGGAGTCATGTTCTCTCCCTCCAGTTCCACCCCTTGAGCAAAACCTTGTCCACTTGCCCAGTTTATATATTTCTAATTCACAATATTAATTTCTAATTCTCTCCCATGTGCATCTTTAGACACACACCAGGGGCAGAGCTGGGCACCTGTTTCAGAGCGGCAGGTCAGTTAGTTCAGGTTAGTTAATAAATATTCAGAGCAATATGGTAATGGATCTGCCTATGGAACAAAGAAGATCTCTTGGGGGTTATATGGCCTAACTCCAAAAACCAGCCTGACTGACTCTTATAGCAGAACACCATCTCCTCTGTTTCATGAAACATTTTAATTCCTTCATTAAGGAGGCTTCTGTCTTTGAGCCCCACAAATAAGAAATAGATGAGGGAATAACTTGAAGTTTTACCCTTATAGATATTTTTTATCTTACAGTGTGGAAAGTTACTTCTTTCCTCAATTAATTCAAAAACAAAATCACTGTAAATAGCTATTTTATAATAAAGGAAAAACGTCCCTGTGTCAAGGTCATGGTCTAGGTTTGGAGATAAAGTGCCCTTTAAAGACCTTCTGTCTTCTCCAGTTGTGTTTTGATCAGTGAGCTGACCTTGCTTGTGTGGTTAACCAGGCTTATTTCTTACATGCAGGACAGAAGATTCTCATTTATTAAGCTGGCAAAAGCTCCCCAATGAAACATAGTCTTTCTGAATATACAGTTTAAATGGATTGTAACCCATTAACTTTCATTATTAAGTTCTTTATTCTCTTGTGTTTAAGCCCTTCAAGATGTGAATTTATTATCATAACCATGATTTAGTTAAGAAGGGTTTACAATGTTGTGAAGAATTTGAGTCTTTATCACTATGGAAGGGATAGATATTAATTCTCTAGTTGGTTGCTAAACATAGGCACACATGGATTAAATTAATGCACATTCATACAGATTTCAATATTACATTTTGCTCAAAATGGTACTATACATGCTTACTTTGGAAGAATTCCATTTTACAAAGATCAGCTTAAAATGAAGCTAAGATACTTATATTTTCCTGTTTTTTCTGTGCCTTTACAGAGTTAGGTTGTAAAAAAAAATACTTTCTAACCCAAATTATTTTCATTCTTAACGTGTGACAACGTAGTACTAAAAAAAGTAGTTATTTTTCTTTACATTATGACTGACCAAGTCCCTTGAATAAATGACAAGATTATCTAAGTTCTGAAATTTCTTTCTAGTGGCTTTCTATTATGCTGTTCCTTACTCCTATAACCTATCCAAAAATAATCATAGTTGCTAAGACTCTCCAAAGAAAACCTGATTTTTATTTTTCTTCTCATAAAAGCTCATCAGAACTTTGTGATATTTTTGAAAACATAAAAACCATAGGAACCCACATAATAAAGTCTTTCCCAGGGGTTGATTAGGCACACAATTCTTTAGGCTTTGAGGGGCTTTCTTTTTCAAGATAAAATGTCGTATTTATTGTACTCTTTATGCAGTTTTTGACCACTTAACATATGTAAAACCGTTAATATTTTAATTAAGTTCCTATCTTTTTAGGATTACTGAGTTTCTCAGTGTGGTGTCTCAACCTTCTTTTTCTCATCAACTCTGCTTTTTCTTTTTAAATTAAGCTTCCAATTTTGAAAGAATTGCAGATTGCAGTTGTAAGAAATAATACAGGCAGATCTGGAGTTCCCTCACCCTGTTTCCCCAAAGGTAACATCTTGGAAGACTACAGCATGGATATCACAAGCCAGCTAATGACACTGATAAAGTTGAGATAGAGTTTGTTTTCACCACCGTCGTTCTGTATAGCCCTTTTAGAGCCATATCCATATCCTTCCCATTCCACCACTTACTTAACCCCTAGCAACCACTAATCTGTTCACCATTTCTATCATTTTGCCATTTCACATATGCTATATAAATGCAATCATACTACATGTGATCTTTTGAGAAGGTTTTTTTTTCACTCAGAGAAGAATCTGGAGATTCTTCCAGGTTGTCCTCTGTGTCAGGAGTTCATTAATTTTTAGTGTTGGGCATTCCAGGCTAAGGATATACTACATTTGTTTAACCCTTCATCTACTGAAGGACATCTGGGTTGTTTTTTCCTAGGATGAAGGGTTAATTACTAAAAGTTCAGTAATGTTTCTAGAGTCATTTAAATTTGCTTTTTCCTTAGTAACTTTGGGAAAATTTTAAATTAATACATTTTAATTAAGATAATATGATTTGGAATTAAGAGTATGTCCTGAAATTCCCTTATTCTCATTCTTACTCTCATTTGCTCTCTTCATCTATATATACATTCATATGTATATGAATGTATATATATGAATATATATATCGCTATGTTGTTCAAATGAAATTATCTTAATTATAAATAATTTAACTAATGTACCAAAACACAGAGAAAATGTTAGGAAAATAACTCACCTAATAAAAATTATTTCACATACTAGCGATATTTTAAAAATAGACTAAACACTATTCCCCCACAGATGAACTTTTTTACTTAGGGTTTTAACTGTTTGAGATCAAAAATATATTTAATGGAAATATTTCAACATAAGTGGCCCAACAAGACAGAAACAAAGGAGAATCAGAATGTATCTGCTGGTCATTCAGGCTTCCTACCTCAAAGAGCCCAGTAGGTTGGGGAAAACATAGCAGATTTACAGTTTTTTGAGCTTACTTCTGATAATCAGCTATTATTAGACTTCTGAGTGAGTATTCATATTATATCCCCCATTTTATTACGAAAATTTCTGTGAATAATATAACATACGTTTTCCTAATAAATGATAGGAAACCCAGAGCCTGAATTTAAATTATCTGTGATTATAAAAGTTAATTAAGAATATGTTCCCTTTGAACAAATTAATAGAAATTTAGTGAATATATTACCTAAACCATCTCAATTTAATTTAATTTTCTCTAGCTTACATATCACCGTGGTATGAACATGCTATTGCTGGTCAATGGTGCCATTGCAATATCCTTTCAACCAGTCTGCGGCCATTATTCCCAGTCATGCTTTAAGATGAAGATTTCACTCACATCATTTTACCTTAACATGTTTCCTCAGACCTGAAGGCTGAATTTTATGCCTCTCCCTCTGAATTTCTATCCTTTCTTCTAGCAAGAACCTATGCATGCTTTTCTGGTAGCAGTTAGAGTGGTAGGATGGCTTTGTGATTTTCTTAAATGTCTCCTATCCAAATACTGCAAGACCATTGAGGGTTGAATGTATGTGTTGTTCAACTTTGCCTCTGCAGCTCCTAACACAATAACTAGAATGCATGTTTCAGTGATTATAAGCAGATATGTAAATAAAGCAACTATGAGGTGAAAGGTTATGAAAAAAAAAACACAAAAAGTTCCATTTGGGGGGTAATTCAAAGACTTCTCTAAAAACTTAAACGGGAAAATTGAACCATTAATACATTCCTATTAATGTGAGCTAGAAGGCAGATGACTAAGAAAATAAGTTATTCTCTTCAATCTGGGTAATATTAGAAATGATTAGATAATAGAAGGACAAGACAGCGTGTTAAGTTCAAACTTAACATGTGATAACGTAATGTTTAGAGACGGCCAAAAAGTCAAATTTTAAAATGTTATGTCTATGGTGTCAAAAATTAGTAGCCAAACTATTTAATCCTATAATGACACTCAATTTGGCATGAACTTGAAGTTAGCATTTTATACACATTAAAAATAGATACATGGATTTTATTTTTCCTTTTCAGTGACTGACAAAAGCTCAGGCTTTAATTTGAAAATTTGCCTTATCTTTTCCATCATTTACTGTGTCACAGTGATCTTCAGAAAGCAGTCAAGCTGATCCTGACGAGTAAACAATCGAGACATGACTCTACTTGTTATCGGAAGAATATTCTAGTACTTAGGCTTACAATAAGCCCAAATAGAAAAAGAACCCTTTCTCTCTTCACTCTCCCTGGAATTTATAGAGTGGGTCAGGCTGCCCTAGATGGCAAACTGGCATCTCTTTGGTAGTTTACATTTTCACACAGTTCTAGTTAGAGAATAGATTAAATCTTAAAAGAAGGCAACTTTTTATCCCCAGAATTATTCCTAAAGGTCAGAGCAGAGTGGAGATGTGCCCAGTCAGCTCTGGGAGAGTGGCCTTTTTACAATTGTGAAATCAGTAGAAAGAGACCCTAGGGCATACAAACTCCTATTTCTCCTATGACCCTCTTCAGCTATTTTTCTTTCTCCAAACCATCCCTTCTTTGGGAAACGAACACTCAAAGGGATCTAATACTACACATTCACCTTCACATAAATTGAAGGCAATATATACCCTCTTCCAAAATATTTACCTTTCAAACTTCATCTCTGATAAAGAAGTAGATCATTCCTTTGTATTAGTGAAATATCAGGCGCTGGTGTCCAGAAACTGCTGTGGAGAAACTGTATGAAAGGTTATACTTACAACACTACTACAATATAGCCTGGACTCATTTTATACACTCAGAATTTGGAAACATAAAGAAGAGAAAAACAATGTATTACATTGAAAAATAGCACAAATTTGGTTTTCTCTTTTGTATTTTTGCTGTTGCATAGTATTTTAAATAAGTTAAATGTATCAGTCAGGAAGTTGGTTTGTAACCCTCTAGGGGGCTTTCCAGGTGTCATATGAAACTGCCCCTGTACTCAGAGAGCAGAGAGAAACTGAAGGAAGAAGCAGGCCACTCCAAGCTGCTGGTGGCAGTTGTAATAAGCAGAGGGAACTTAACATACGAGGCTTGTCATAAGCAGCAGCAAGACAAAGGGGTCCCTGCACCCACCCACCAAATCTTGAAAACGTGGAAAGAGGCCTTAACTAGGTTTAATTATGTATATTGTGTGGGTGTTCTCAACACCATATAACTATTTCAAGGCCATGTCCTTGGAAAAGCTTCTGACGGTGGGAAAGGCAAGCAGAACCCACATTCCCAAAACAGGGGAAGAAATGAAGGGCCTCCGAGTGCCCAGGTCCAACCCACAGGGTCAGTCAGTGGTCATGTCTTTTGATGACACTCCTCAACATAGGGTTCTCCAGATTATAATATAATATAATATAATATAATAGTAGTATTGGTTCTGTTTCTGGAGAACCTTAATACATTTAACTTTTGTGTATTCACATATATACACATATATACACACTATATATATTGTATATATTATATATTATATGTATCACATATTATGTGAATGGCATAATATAATATATGATATTTTATTATATTTATATATAATATATTAAATATAAATATAGTATTATATAATATATAATAGCACATATATATAAACAAATTTATTCTTAGGAATTGGTTCATGCAGTTACAGAAACTAAAAAATCCAGACCCAGTAGATCTGATGATATAGTTCCAAATTGAGTCTGGCCTAAGAACAGGTTATTTGGTGGTATAAGTTTCAGTCTAAGTCTAAAGGCAGAAGACCAAATCCTACCACAAGGACAGGTAGAAAGAAAGAATTCTTCCTTATTCAGTCTTTTTAGTCTATTCAGGCCTTCAGTGGATTGAATGAAGCCCACCCACATTGGAGAGTACATTCTTCTTTACTCATTGACTGATAAATGTTAACTTCATCCAGAAACACCCCCACAGACAAACCAGAAATAATGTTTAACCAAATATCTGGGCACCCCATGGCCCAGTCAAGTTGGCACATAAAATTAAACATCACTTTAACAAAGATTATTTAAAATATCTTTATTGGTACCACCATGTTTATTAGTAGGTTTTTACTTCTCTGCATTATTGAGGAGGGGTGATACAGAGGAAGGAGTTCTTTTTCTATAAATCAATTTTCAACTTGATTTTTAATTTTCTTCTAAATCGATAAGTTACTACCCAATAAGTAAGGTGCTTAAACATCGTTCTGATGCAAACTAAATTAGAAATTATTTTACATGAACCCATCTCTTGACAGTACCCTAGCAATTATAATTATAATAAAAATCAAAGATTTTGCTTGCCATTTGCCACCTGTATGCACTCTTGGAAAAAAGAAAGATAAAAAAATTTCCTATTCTAAGAGCTTCCAAAATTTCTAGTGAAGAACATGAACAGTAGAAATACCAACTCTGGATAAATCAAAACATTAAAAACACTGGCTTTGTCAAAAACACATTATTTTCTATTTTGCCCTGCTTTTGTTAGTAAAGCTGGCATTGGACAAATCCCACCAACATAATATCTAAACACAGGAGAAAATCAACACCTCAACCTCAGAAACCAACATCATGAAAATGGATATATATATACGTGTGTGTGTGTGTTTTACAAATAAAATCTTTCCATTGTGCATAGTTCAATCTCAAAGTAAGATTGTAGGCAAGATTCGATATGAGGGAAAATACTGAGTGGCTTCAAAATTTATTCAGCCTTCTAGGGATACCCTGGCAAAGCATTATTTAGCATTACCTCGTATTCTGAGAGAAAGTCTTGAAAAAATGTTCCCCACATTCCTGTTCATGTCTAATCATCCAGATTAGATCGAATATCCAATCTAATAAACTCTTTACTAATGGAATTAAAAGCAAACTTTTTGTTTTGCTTTTGTTTTTTGTCTTTTGTACCCAGACATTGATTTCACTTCAGCACCAAATCTAACTTGTAATGTTTTCAGAAAGAAACACTTGGCTTAGGCATGGTGCTATGTGGACCAGAGTCAATTACTCATTTAAAATGCTTATTGCCTTTTTGTAAACTCTTCCTGCTATTGAACAAACAAGGAATATGAAGTAGATAGAAAAAGCAAAATAAAATATATTTGCACTTTTATTTCTGCACTT
This sequence comes from Callorhinus ursinus, assembly GCF_003265705.2. Taxonomy (NCBI): domain Eukaryota; kingdom Metazoa; phylum Chordata; class Mammalia; order Carnivora; family Otariidae; genus Callorhinus; species Callorhinus ursinus. The sequence continues at coordinate 87,765,882 of NW_027397064.1, forward strand.
TTATTTATTTGATTTTCTATATGGGCTTTCTTCAAAGGAAAACAGATGGGAAGCTTTGAAGGAAGTCACAAGATGGTAGAGAATTTACAAAATAAAATCTATGTGGGAAGGTTAAGAGAACTGTGTGTGCTCTGCCTGGAGGCTATAGGAAGACAGAGTGGAAACATCAGAGCTGTCAACATGTATATAAAAGGATATCAGAGCTATGTGTTGTTGCCATTGACCAGAATCAGGAGGAATTGAGTTAAATGTGATGGCAGGGAAAAATCTGGAGAAAGGCAGGCCTCACTCCCTCCCCAGCCTCACCCCATCCTAAATCAATTCTGCCAAATTCTCATGTAAAGGAATGGGAAGAATCTAGCCATCATTCACATTCAGTAAGTCCTGAAATAGTTCAAGTCCAACCATGACAACCAAATGAAAATAGATTAGCCAATCCAAGAACTTGTTCTATATGCCTGGCATCCATCTCTACGTTCAGGTAATCACTCAGTCAAAAGTTGGGTTTAGGACGCCTGGGTGGCTCAGTTGTTAAGCGTCTGCCTTCGGCTCAGGTCATGATCCCAGGGTCCTGGGATCGAGTCCCACATCAGGCTCCCTGCTCAGCTGGAGACCTGCTTCTCCCTCTCCCACTCCCCCTGCTTGTGTTCCTGCTCTCGCTGTGTCTTTCTGTCAAATAAATAAATAAAATTTAAAAAAAAAAAAAAGTTGGGTTTAAAAGATGCTTGCCACAAAGGAGTGGAGAGGCCAGGACTTTTCTAAGTTTATTATCATGCTAACAAGTCTGGGGTCACCAGGAAATTCTGCACAGAGGCCCCCAGAAAAGATAACTGGCAATCGAGAGGACTGAGTTCTGGTTCTGATACAGAGTTAAACTGAGAATCCCATCAAGAAGTGAGGGAATTATTAAGGTTCCTTCCAGCTCTGTTGTCCAGAGCAGGAGGTGTTTGTTTGGAGAAGATCTTCTATAATCTCTTCTATTTTATTCTTTTCTTATTAGAGCAGTTGTGCATTGCTGTTTAACTATAGAACCTATTTTTACAACACTTTGAATTCTATAAACTGCCTCCTTCCTATACGTGATTTTAGTGATTCTTCACATCTTTCTGAAAAACACATTATTATCCCTATTTTAAATGCTCAGAGAGTTTCATAATAGAATAATATCAGTAAGCTCAGATCCAAGTAGGATCATAGAGTGAAGTCTTGTGTGGACATGTTAAACATGAGGGCATAGAAATCCAGGGGGAGGGGCGCCTGGGTGGCTCAGTCGTTGAGTGTCTGCCTTCGGCTCGGGTCATGATCCCAGGGTCCTGGGATCGAGCCCCACGTCGGGTTCCCTGCTCGGCGGGAAGCCTGCTTCTCCTTCTCCTACTCGCCCTGCTTGTGTTCCTGCTCTATCTCTCTCTCTGTCAAATAAATAAATAAAATATTTTAAAAAATTTAAAAAAAAAAGAAATCCAGGGGGAGTGAAAAAAAGAGAAGAAGCAACAGACTTACAAGAAAGGTGTGGGTGACTGATTTGGTGCAATAACACACTTACATTATCTAATTTAATCTAATTTTATATTCTTACAACCGTATTAGCTACTTTATGAAGATATCAACACAGTCACCCTGTCCTTTAAGATCTCCTATAATCACTTCAAACCCCATCCTGTGCACATGGAAGGTCCAGTGCCTTCTCTAACATTTCTAATTCTTGCAGCCTTGAATTCCCCTTAAAATCCAGTTTTCACTCGATTCCATGACCTCCTCCCCCTCAGATTCCCATTCATAGGAGATAATGAGTTTTCATAGACTTATACACAGAAGAGATTCAAGGCCTAATGGAGACAAGTACTTCATTGCAAGACTATATAGCAGATGATTTAAAATAAAACATTATATTTCCTTGCTGTACAAATAAGCTTCCCTGGCAATTTTTGCCAACTTACCAGAGTGTATGGACTGGCACTTTCCTTGTCTTTTACAAACTCATGGATTTAAAGGTTCACTATCTCCACCCCAATTAGAATCTGTTGCTAAATAAAGACATTTGTTCTTTAGGAGAAATCTTGGTGTCAAGCAGAGAAATAATTTTAACTAATCTTATTTCACAGATGAAGAATTTCACAGTAGGAGTGGTTAATTAACATGTTTGAGGTGTTCTCACTTACAAAGTACTAGAATCAACATGTGAACTCAAGGCTTTCCAAATTTTTATATTGCCATATTTTACCTTATGCATTGCTTACCCTAAGCAGGCTTGACTCAGATTTAAGAAACATGTTGTAGCAGAATCTTTCTTAGATTTCTCTTCTGTGGAATACACTGTGCATATGAAAAGTCTTCTAATTCTTTTCCAACTATCTTGGCCTTGGCCCAATGACTCACTAATTCCACAAGGCTGACATGTGGATCTCTACTCAGTGCACATATATTTATGATTCCTTCTTATTTGCTTGGAAGACTCTTTGGAGATATCATATCTTAGACAAACTTGGGCTTCACTGCATCTATGTGGATTTATATGAAAGATAGTAGTCTGATATCCTGAAAACATCCTTAACTCCATGGCTGGACCATAGCATCTGAGCTTCAAGGCTGTCATTTCTTCAAGGGCTTAACTAGCTTTTTAGGAGAACCTTCCCACTATTTTTTTTTCTAGTGTTGGTGAGCAATATTTGCATTCAGATTGAAGCAAAGGACTTTGGAACATAACAGCCATGTCCCAAAGTTCTGATAGAGTACCCTGGAGCATCCTGTCTTTGCCTGTACCCATAAGTCCTTTTCCTATGGAACTGCTTTCGTTGTTTTGTTTATTTTTTTACACTATCGAGATATATTCACCTAATATGAGGGAGAAAGTAGGGGCGCCTTTGTGGCTCAGTTGTTAAGCGTCTGCCTTTGGCTCAGGTCATGATCCCAGGGTCCTGGGATCGAGCCCTACATTGGGCTCTCTGCTCAGCAGGAAGCCTGCTTCTCCCTCTTCCACTCCCCGGGCTTGTGGTCCTTCTCTTGCTGTCTCTCTGTCAAAATAAAGAAATAAAATCTTTAAAAAAATATGAGGGAGAAAGTAGACACCAGATCAAAACTGTCTTGGCAATTGCCAGGATGCCCTCATGTTTCTTAAGGCCCCTTCAACTCTAACCTCCTGAAGCAGTAAGTAAATGACTTGTAAGAATCTTGACCTCATTTTTTTTCTCATAACTTAACTAACAACTCCAATTATGCTACCCAATAAGAAGGAACATGTGCTAAATATCCTTTTAAAAAGGAAGAGCAGAAGCAGGGCCCAGTAGAGAAGGGCTTATTATCAGAAATGATGGTGAATTAAGCAGGCTTTAAATTATTTCCCTTTTCTAATTTCTCTTTAAATTATAATGAAAATTATTCATTAGATTTCCAACGGAAAAAAAATGCCTATTTTAAGACATTTACTAGGTATCCTCTACATCATTATACAGTGGAGAGAATCTTGAAATATGCCATGCACAGTCACTAAAATCTTTCTTGGAATATTTTAATAGCATCTCTAGAGTCCTTCAGGATGATCACATTCTGTAAAATGATTATGAACTGGAATAACAATCCTGAAAAACAGCTCTGATAATAAAATATCTTTGAGCCTAATTTCCTTCCCCAGAGCTTACTTCTACTTTGTTGAGGTCAAATAGGACTTTGTAAATGATGGGAGTGGAACAAAGTTGTTGTTTGCTTTGCCTAGGACTTGTCCTTTTACAGAAAGTTTCTACCTTTCTTCGTGACATTTGGAGGCCCACTGCACAACGAGGACCCCAAAAAGCTACAGCTGTCCAAGAAGACCTCATGCTCACATTAAGGAGTATCTAATATTCCCACCCAGACCACAGGGAAGGACATCTGCACTGCTCTACTGTATGCGTATGCCCCTTCCATCATCTTAAAAATGCAAGGTAATGCAAAGGCCCTCATAAGACACAAAAAGGTGACCACTGCCATGTCAAAGAATAATACATAATTCATATTTTCCTTTCAAGAATTTTGAGTTTAAAATAGAATCCTGAAATATGCTGCTCATAGTCACTAAAAACTCTCTTTGAATATTTTAATAACATCTCTAGAGTCTTTCTACATGGCAGTCTTCCGTAGAATGATTAGAAACTGGAATACAAGTTTGTACAGCCACTCTGATTGTAAAATACCTTTGAGTCTATTCTCTCTATTATAGTATTCAGTTTCGCTGAGTTAAGGTCGGTCAGAACCCTTAGAGTATGTTCCTGTCGGCTGATGAGTCAACTTAAAAGGGATTGAAATTCCTGTGACATGGTGGAAAAAAAGGAAAGATGATATATATATTAAGGTGGAAAAATGTAAAATAAGGTCTTTCTCCCCAGGAAGTTGCAACCTTCCTGGCAGAGTTGAGAATATAAACCAAAAGTCCTCATGTCTAAAAATTTTACCTTTCTAAAACTGGGACATCAAGGAAGCCCTGAACTATTTTTTTTTTAATCACTCTTCTCAACCCTTCCTCATCTTGCATATTTTGTGTTCCTTTTTGAATATTCTGAATTTGTAAAGGAGTCTGGCTAGTTTTACATCCATATATACCTCCCATTAGTAAATTCATGAGTAAATTAAGCTTTCATTAATAAATTCAAACTTTTAGGACTTTAATTTGCAGACTTCCACCTGTTTCAAAACTGTCCATAATGTGAAGTTCCAAATATCAAAACAAAAGCTTTAGAAATTCTAATATAGTTTGCCACCGATGATAAAAGACTACACGAAGTCGTCCAGGGGTTAAATAACATTTAACCGTAGATGGGAAATCCTCCACTTTTCCTAACACAAATGCTAGAAATAGAAATCCTGCCAAGTAACCTGTTGGAAATTATCAATTATGAAAATGTACTGCTGAGCTGACAGCCCTGAAGAGAAGGAATTGATGACTTTTTGGTGAATTTTGTATGATCTTCTTCCTCTGAAATGGGAGAAAAGCCATATGCTGTCTCCAGCAATTGTAATCACATCCCAATGGCCTTACTCTGATGGCAAGAAAAATTAGTCCCAGAATTGATTTAACATGTACCGTGTGCAATTTATTAGGCACGTATTACTAATGATACTAGCCAGCAAGACCTTACTTTGAAAAAACATCCGAATATGAATATATTCCTATAAACAACAACCATTCAGGATCATATTTTCATCAATAATAGGTATCTTCAGCTTTTGTAATGAAGGAAAAGGGTCAATGCATCCATCAACACTCTCAATAAAGTCTTGTTTCCCAACATCTCATTCTTGGTGTGCATAGAATGTGATACGCATATGCCATGCCGCAACAAACAGAGGAGAGTGCTTGTGGCCAGAGGCGCTTTGCCACGAGTTCACCACACTAAGGACTGAGGGTTTATCCTGAGCATCCCTGCTATAGTGCAGCACTTACCTGAGACAATATACTTAGTCCTAAAGAAGAAATGGGCTTACACAGAATAAATGGCTATATTTACAGGCCCCATCACTTTACAACCATTTTTTTATAATTAACAAATCAGCTTACAAAGTAAGACATTCATTTTCCCGTTCTTTTAGAAAGAACACGTGGGATACAAAAGCTTTCCCAACGAGACTTCTTAATGGCACAAATCTCTTATGTTTATAAATCCTCCAGGGCTTTAGAAATAGTAGATTCCCCACACATTTTTAGTAGAGTCAACAGAAAGCAATTCCTGTAATATGCTGTGATATAACAGTAGCACTGCTTCGCCATTCAGTGTGATCCAAGGCTTTCTCTCTTCCGTCATGGCCGCTTCTGCTTTCATGTCCTTCTCCGTCTACATCTGATTCTTCTTACTCCTGCGCCACTTCTCTTCAGCTCCCGTTGGCCTAATCTGCTGCTTCTCTTCTCTTCAAGTTTTTTCTTGTTCATTTTTATTCGTCCTCAATTTTGCTTTTTCCTATTTCCAGTAATTGCTTATGAAATATACAGATGATAAGTGATAGGTGGATAGAGAGAGAGAATGAAAGACAGATAGATGATAAATATGATATTAATATCCTCCAGGCACTGTAAACTCCTTTTTTATCTGGTTCCTTAAAAAGTCTGCTCCCCTGAAATCACTAATGGGCTTAGTGGTACAACAAGAAATAAATCTACAGTTAACATTTTTATATGCTTATAGCATGCCAGGTGCCCAGCTAGTGTTTCTCATGAATTAACTCATTTAATCTTCCCAATAAATCTATAGAGAAGGCAATTTTATTATCCCCTTTTACAAATTAGGCAAATGAAGCACAGTGAGTCTGTATAACTTACCCAAGTTAATGCAGTTAGTTAGTTAGTGGCAGTCAGGATTCAAAATGTAGAAATGTACAACTGTGATTAAGCAAGAATTTTATCTTACATAAGTTAGACTCTTGAGTGCCGAAATGTTCCTCCCCACTTTAAGGCCCTAGAATAGAGTATTTATAATGGTGAACCCATTAGTTTTAGACCAGTTTTCTCGATCTAAATGGGCTTCCGAGGCTCCTCACTTTGGGACAATAAGGGACAAGGGAGGCACTAGGGATCTCTTGTTCCTCTCTGCACCATGTGTCTGAGATTTCATGCATGCCTTTCATTGTTTATATGCTAAATCCGCAGGAAATGAAAGTAATCTCAGCTGAGATAAACTCATCACTCTCAAACAATTCACAAATCAGGCTTTGTGTTCTAACCTAACTTAAAAATAATTAACTATGATTTGGATTTTTTATTTTTTAATTTTTTTCAACCATGATTTGGATTTTTTAGATTAATTTATGATTTGCTACATTTTGAGACCTTTGACCTATGAGTTTTTAGAAGACTGGATTTTTCAGTTATATAAAGGACGTAAGTACATAAACGTTACTTAGCACATAATCTTTATCTTTAATCTTTACATATACATCTAGCTAGCGAGCTAGCTAAAAAGTGCAATAAGAGTTAATATTCTTTTTTTTAAGAGTTAATATTCTTAATATTCCTTACCCTTAGGGAAAATGCTAGCAGTCAAATAAACTTGGAATCTTTTCCCTGTTCAATAATCAAATCAACTATTTAGTTGGAGAGGGTATCTTCTGTCTTGATTAAAAATCATTACTGGCCAGGGGTAAACAAGACTATTTCAATTTTAGAGCAAGTATCCTGTCTATGCAAGGCACAAAGCCTTACTGAAGTTAAAAAGCAATTATTCTTCATATTAGACATGTAAGCTAATATACGATTCAGGAAACTGATGATTGTTCTTCTGGCAGACAATCCAGACATGGCTTTAGCTGTGATGTAAATTGCTATCATGTCTCTAATGTGGGGTCTTTCAGTCCACAGTCGTTGCTTTGTGCAGACCTTTGCAATTTCTCAACGGGATTCTTGCAATTCCACTTAATGTCATTCTTTCTATACTATTACACTTTCTACATTTATTCTTTTTCTGTTGCCAGAGCCACCTTCTCTTTTCTGCAATCTGATCCTCTAACTTTCCCACCTAAAATTCTGCAATGGTTCCTCAACATCTATACAGTAAAACTTCTTATCCCTCTACTGGATAGTCCCTATTTTCATCTAGATCTCTTCTCCACCCTTCCTCTCCCTGCTCTGTGGGCCCTGGAGGCCTGATCTATACCTGCATCATCAACTGGCTACCTTGCCATCTGGCTTCTGGTTGGGTTTGGTAATGAGAGATAATGGCAAGATATTGCGAGTGAAAGAAAAATGGTTTAGGGTATTAATTTTCCCAAGTGGTGAGTTGGTTGTATTTCTCTACTGAAAAGGAGTCCTCTGCTAGAGCTGCAACTACTCCCTGTGGTATTATAATCATTCTCCCCTTTTCCTTTCAGATCTATGAGTGACAACAGCTCACTGATGTTGCTGGCTCAGGAATGCTTCATCATATCTTGTTGGTTCCCCTTAATCCTGCTCACACCGATGTAGAGAGCCCCTGCATTAATGTACTCTCGAGTATATCATGTAAGTGTCCATCTGTTCCCTGCTAAGATCTTGGACATGGCATGCAAGGTACCTCATACTCTGGTTCCCTTCCATTCCCTTCCGGCATGACTGTTTTTTTAGGTGATATCTTTTTAATACTAAATTGTTGTGCTTTCAGTGCCTCAAATAAATCATCATTTTTAAGTCACTATATCTATTTGCTTGTGTTTTTCATTCTGCCTGGAAATCTCTTTCCTTCCTTGTCCACCTGGATAACCACAACTCATCCTTCAGGTCACTATTCGAAGGGCTTTTTCTGTGAAGCCTTCTCTAGATTTCACAGTGAGACTTGAAGAACCCTTAACTATTTGCTCATACCTTTATTATATTACCATTTGCAATTGTTCATTCACCCACTCATTCATTCATTATTCATAGACACAAATTTGGAATCAGAATGGTCTCAACTTTGAATAACAGATCTGCTACTTACTGGGTTACTGTCTTGAACAAGTTTTTCAACTTTCTCACCTACTTTTGAAAAAGATTAATAATTCCTAACCTTACAGTGTTATTTTAAGATTTGAAAAAAATGTATGAAAATATCTTGATACTGAATAAATGTTCAGTTGATTGTAGCTATTGAAATAATATCTCCCAAGTACCCAGTGAAACAAACAACACACAAAAAAATTGGTCAATAAATGTTTATTTAACGTTTTGATGTTAAGTCAAAAGCAAAAAGCATAGTCCTAGCTCCACAGAATAAGTAAAATGACTAAAGAGAAACTGAGTAGGCCCATAGTCTTCATATGTATGATCTGTTTTGATCTCTGCAAATATTAATTTCTCTCTTCAAATCCCACTGATTAATTAATGAAATGACTATATGTTAACTTTGACAACACCCAACAATTTCCATGTCTGTATTCTTCCTTCATGTTTCAAGGCTTTCCAGCTACACACACACACACACACACACACACACACAATTTTTACTTGAAAAGCACAGAGTTCCAAAAAATGCCATGATAAATAGTAAATATTTTAAATTAATTTGCTTAAATTTGAATGTCAGCTGAATGCCAACATTTTCTGTCTATTATTATTATTATTGGAACATATTAGAATCTTATTTGTATTCTCAAAGGCATACTGTCCAGATGGGTGTTTGGATACCCAATTCTGGAGTTCTTTAGATAAAGATGTTTTGCCCATCCTACCAGGACCTCTGGACAGAGATTTGGCCTGGGCCAGTGAGCCTGCTGGCTCTCATTTGATGGATCTTTTCTAGCTGCTGAAGCTCTGGGTAAAGTGAGAGGGGGTCAGTAGAAAAATAATTTACAATAATTACATGGAACACTTTCCAATGAGGCATGTTCTAATTTATTCTTTTGTTCTTGAAATTATGGTAAAATTTTGAATTGAGGCTTCTGTATGACTGAGATTGTTATAGAAATGCCCATCAAAGTGAGGGAAAGTGCACTGTTCCATTTTGTCATATTCATCATGGCCAGTGTGTCTTCTCTTGCAGAGTTGCAAAATTAAAAAGATTTTTCTTCAGTGACATTTGCCTACCTGTTTATTATCCTCAAACCATTTTCCCAGTCCCCTGAGGCTACTTCTGATTGCTCAATCTGCTATTTTTCACTTGGTATAAAACAGGACTCCCAACACCAGCTGACACACAGTGAGACCACCTTCATTAATGGACAACAATTTGGCAAGATATAGTAAACCTGAATATGAGCTAACTCTACCACCAACAATTCTATTTTGGGTTTCAAAACTCTCACATAAGAGAAAGGGAACCATATACAAATATCTTTGTAACATTTGCCGTAAAAATATAAAAGTGGAAGCAACCAAATGTCTATCAGTAGTGAAATGTATAAAAGGGTGTGGTGTACTCTATACAATTTATACAGCAACTATATATATCAATGGGTATGACTTTTTAAAACATCATATTAAGTAAGAAAATCAAATTGCAAAGTGATACAAATAATATCCTGTCATTACTGGGGAGTTGTAAACCCATGTTGTAAACTATTATTACTGTAATATAGGAATTCAAATGGAAAGGACACAATCACCTTGAACTTGGTACTTAACCTCTAAAAAAGAGAGGAAGGAAACAGAATACAAAGGAAGTTTCAAATTACTCAGTAACAATTTGTTTTTTACAAGAGGCATTCATTATATTACTCTCTATGCTAGTCTTTAAATTTAAAACAGCTATATAACTCAATCCATTAAGAAAGAATACAATTGATTTAAAAAAACCCACAATTGCACACCAAAATTAATAAACTATTGAACACAAATGCTATGAGATTGGTAGTCTTAAAGACTATTCTGTCTGACCAGGGGAACCTGTGGCTTTGACTCTTGGTTCCTGATTCAACCCCCCCAGTTTTTGTGAACTACTATGTCAGAATTGGCTATTCATAGCTTCAAAGGTGTGAAAAGGAATGAATATTCCCTAATTCAGTTAATACATATTTTGTATTTGACTTCCCAGACCAGCAAGTAAACTCATCATGAATGATCACATTTGGGAATGTGCCACAGGAATGTATATAACTACTACTACACACACACACACACACACACACACACACACTCCTCCAAGAAAGTGTGATTCTCTAGCAGATTAGCACTCAGTGAGGTGGCAGGTCATGTTCACAGGATTTGATCAAGGATGTTGGTCTATCCAAAGGGAAGGATGATTAAGTCTTAAATCTCAGGAGCCATCTTCATGTGCTTATTGTCTCACATCTTTCACCTACATTTGCATTCTTCTGTCAATCACTGTCCTTTCTGTGACAGCTGCACAAATGTAAAGACTCATAAGTAAAATATTTGCAAACAAAATCTGACATTATAGATTTTAAATGCATTAAAAGAATAAAATGCCATAGCCAGCAAAGACTCAACTCTATGAAGTCCTTTGTAGTTATTCACTGAGTAAAAGTTTAAGAGTAAAGAAAAACACTTTTATCTCAATAGATATGCCACAACATGTTTTAATGAAATTTATCATATATTCCTCTTAAAAATCTGATAGTTTTAAAATGGAAGGGATCTATAAGACATTAAACGTGTTTCTTACGGACAAATATTGACTGAGTGAGCAATGGGAACCAATGACATCTTATCCAAAATACAAAAACCAGGTATTGCTATTAATATCAAACAGAAAAATACAAGTACTTTGGCTATGTGAGTATGATATGTACACACACACACACACACACACACACACACAGGGATATCTGGGAGGGATATGCACAGGGAAGGATAACACTTGAAAAGGCTAGAGATTAAGTCAAAGTTGGTTAGGGTGCCTGATTTTCTACTTTATGCGTCATTTTGCAAAATCCTCTGAGCCTTACTTTTCTAACACATAAAATGGGGGATACCAGTATTGATCTCATAGATTAAATATGAAGGTTAAATGAGATAGCAAATGTAAGTACCTTAGCCTTGTGTAACATACAGTAAGGGTCCAATAAATGGAGTTTCAATTCTGTAAATTCCACATACATGCAGATGAATGTACATAATGGGACAAATGGCCTCAGTTCATTCAAACTCCATTTTCTCTCTTCTCTAGAATTTATAATTAATGACATTTTATAATATCCTTTACTGATCACCAAATCCATGTAAATTTGCATACATTTTCCCAAATAGATCCTGTAAAAGGAAATGTCCTAGAAAAGTGGCTTTAAGTGTGATGGTTTAATTAACCCTTTTCTTTCTGGGTATGTAAAAATATCCCTTGCTTAATTTTGCCTGAGGGATTTTTTTCTTTTAGCTACAATTTCTATTCAACAAAAATTCAAATGACCTTTTAAAGAATAAATGAGAGTCCCTAGGCAATATAGAACTAGAGTACAATAATATACTTCTCTTCACTCTTTAACATTAATATCCTCCGATTATTTGGAGAATGAGCTTGCGCAAATGGACAAAATTTCTTGAGAGGAATATAATCATGAAAATATTACCCTAACAACTTTGCTCTGCCTGTGATGCCTGTGCATTTCTTATTTAGACTGGCAAGACTGGAAACATAGGAGTTCTTTTTACTGCAAAAGATGTGTCAATATCCAAATATGTCTTTGGGAAGGCAACATAGCTCAAAAAAGTAAGGGAACAGAGCTATGGAAAATTTTAATTTATGGCTCTACCATTAATCTCTGTGCAATCTTGGGCATGTTGCTTAATCAGGCCCAGTGTCAGAAACCATTACAATGCACATAAGTGTTTTGGAGAGATATGTACCAAAGATCAAGCTCAATAGACCAAGGGGAATCAGGGCAGGAATGATTAGAAACTTGAGTGTTTTAAAAGACCTGTCTCGGTACTTGCCTTTGCCCTTAAAAGAGAACAAAGATAAAAAAAATGAATAAAGATAGACAGAAGTTGAAACTAATGATGGAGGTTTGAGAAATGTCAAGATGATTCTTCAAATGTAATCACACATAACCTTGGGCAGGTTATGTAACTTCTTTAAAACTCGGTTGCTTTATTTATAAAATGCTGGCAATAATGCTTCCTTTAGAACAATTCCTGTAACAGTTAAATTTATTCATTCAGGGAATGTCTCTCAACAGATAGTTTCATTTTGATCATTAGTAACAATTCAGAACCATATGGACTACACAAAGGATTTTGCCCAAACTTAACACTGTCATTTTGTCTTCTAGAAGAAAACATCCAGAATCCTGAAATAGTCTATTCTTGACTAATTAACTTACCTACATTTAGTTACTGATATAAATATGCACTTGTATATTATGAACATATATGTGTATGTTTTATATATATTCATCTATAGATTGATATAAATATAGATTGATATAAATTCATAAATATATCCTCTATTTTGTTCTAAGGCATCTTGGACTCAAATTTGTTTTTGGTGTCCTATCTTGATAAGCATAGCAAGGCTATAAGTGACCTATAAAGACTTTTGTCATTTGTTTACTGTGCAGGCTGGAAAGAGACCAGGAGATCTGCCTCCTCATTTTTTCCTTGTAAATCTTTCACATTTTACATTCAATCTGCTAGGGGAGAAATCAAAAAGTAGAATTCCTTTTCTTTTTCTTTTTTTTTGAGATTTCATTTATTTATTTGTCAAAGAAAGAGAGAGCACAAGCAGGAGGTGCAACAGGCAGAGAGAGAAACAGGCTCCCTGCTGAGCAAGGAGTCCGATGTGGGACTCGATCCTAGGACCCTGGGATCATGACCTGAACTGAAGGCAGACATTTAACCAACTGAGCTACCCAGGCATCCCTAGAATTCCTTTTCTTAAGGCCTAGAACAGAACTATCTTAATTTGGCCTTCTTATCTGGCTATAGAGTCTCCCCACACAATAACTTTACATTTTATCTGAAAAATCATTTAGGAAGAACACATTGTCAGAAGAGTGAACAAAACATCATATATAACTAAGAATAACAGAAAAAGAGTATGTGCATATCAGTGCACAAATTCTGTAATATTTTTAACTATGTATAGATAATTAGTGTATTAGGGTTCTCCAGAAACAGAACCACTAGTGTGTGTGTGTGTGCATGTGTGTGCAGAGAGAGAGAGAAGAGAATAGAGAGAGATTCATTTTAAGGAATTTTCAGTTGTAAAGGATGAAAATTCCAAAACCTGAAACTTGAGGCTGGAGATACAGAGAATAGTTGCAGCTCAAGTCCAAAGGCAGTCTCCTGGCAGAATCCCCTTTTTTAGGGGAGGTCAGAATTTTCTTAAGGCTTTCAACTGATTGGATGAAGCCCACCATATGATGGAGTGCAATCTTTATTATTCAAAGTCTAGTGATTTAAATGTACATCCCAGGGCACCTGGTGGCTTAGTCAGTTAAGTGTCCAACTCTTGATTTTGGCTCAGATCATGATCTCAGGGTCATGAGATCGAGCCCCTTGTGGGGCTCTGTACTCAGCAGGGCATCTACTTGAGATTCTCTCTCTCCCTCTGCCCCTGCCTCCACTCACATATGCACGTGTGCTCTCTCTCTCACTCTCTCAAATAAGTAAATAAATCTTTAAAAAAAATGTAAATGTAAATCCCATCAAAAAAAAAGCTTCATAGAAACATCTAGAATAGTGTTTGACCAAATATCTGGGTACTATTACCTAGTCAAGTCAACACATAAAATTAACCATTGCAATTTGTTTAATGAAGACATGCAGATCAAAAAATTAAAACCCAAATTCAGCCCCAATAAAGAAATAAACTATAGGAAAAATATTAGTTCCCTTTGACTAATGCTATTTCAAGGATGATAATATGGCAGACTACATAGAAAAGGGGCCCTATAACATATCCCCCAGGCAAGGGATCCTGTGAGGCTATAGAGAGCAACAGGTTTCCAAAACCTCAAATATAATCTCAGTTGCTTTAGGAGAAAGACCAAATGGCCTGGTATCACTCTAAAACTTTGCTTCATGGCATTCAGAAGACTGGCCTCATCAGCCCACCAAACTCTGGAGACAAGGTTAGGTAAGAGGATTGGTGAGCCATCTCAGACCTGATATATTTCAGAGCACAGAAAAAGTTCTTAAAACTAAAACTACCTACTTGATTAATTATTAATTATTGTGCATATAGTTTGTGTACTGTACTGTAGTATAGTGTAGAAATTATTTCAGTGATCCTTATTGCAAGTTTGAAATGGTGTTTACATTGCACAACAAACCAAAGTGTAGCAGACCACGGCTTTGATGTAAGTGTGTTGAAAGGACTGAGCTTATTGCCAACTAAAATTAACCAGCAATTTAGAACAGTCTCCACCAAGATACTTCATAGAGTAAGTGTACCCCCAAGTAGGTGCAAAAGTAAGTAGCTTAGATAAAATTAGCACCTAGGCTAAGGTCTAAATTGGTCTTAAGATTTTCTTGCATACTGCAAATCAACGGTTTTTCTTTCTCTTGTATTTCAAACTATGATTCCATATTTCCGTGATCATCTGGAAAGAAAGACAAATCTTTACTTCCATTGCCAAGCTACAGGAAATAGATATGGCTAAACAGATAATAATGACCAAATGAGCCCATTAACTGAGGTTATATCTGCATGACATCTTTGGAGTTTAGAAAAAAAAAAGAAGGAAATGACAACAGCAGTAACATATTTGTGAATCTCTCCCAATCTCCACAATAAAGCAGACAGAACAACTAATAGTGAATGAATGAATGAATGAATGAATGAATGAATGAAATCTCTAGAGAGTAACTACCACAAAAAAATATTTTTACAAACCACAATGTTCAAGCAAGTGAGATGAATCCAGCAACAGCCACAAGACCCGCCTGGCAGTGGTATCTGTGAGGGAGAGAGCAGGCCGAAGCAAGAGGGCAAATGACGCACCTGAGAGCAGAAGAATCCTAAACTCATGAACAGGCAGCTTCAGGGAATCATACTGGACCAACTTGAAAAAGACACTTGAACCTAGGAGAAGTTTTACCCAGTCTTCCATCCAGTGAGTTCAAAGGTCCTAAAGCCTTAAAGAGAGTGAGAAGTCTAGATCCTATGACTCATTGAAACTGACCAGCCAAAGCTCTCTTCCAGAACAAGGATCTACACTGAGGAGAAACTGGCAGTGTGAAATCAAATAGAGCAGGAAAGAGACCGTGAGAGAGGGAACAAATGTGCAGATAAAAGTGGATGCACAGAGAGAGGCTGCAGAGAAGAGAACCAGGAGTCTGAGAAAGCAAGGCTTCGTAATTTTGAACACCACACAAAACAACAGAGAAAGAGCTCTGTGAAGTGATCAAAGCTACCCTGAATCATCTTTTCCTCTAAAATTTGGGGAAAACTGAGTTCACATAAAAATGAGCAACAGAAAAGTATCAAAATCAAATCTGAACAGCACTGTTACAGCAAAGAGCGAACAAGGAGCAGAATAAAATTCTTACAGACCATAATAGCATACAACATGCCAGAAAGACATATCCAAGGAACAGAACAAAACTAAAACTCTTATAATCTATGTTTAATTGAGCTAAAAATATAAATAAATGAATAAATAATACTATAAAAATTAATAAAATGATACAATACATTAAAGAACAATATAAATCAACACTAGAAAAAATCCAGAAACAATATGATTTAAGTGAAAAGAAAAAATAATTTTTAACCTAAGTACCAAATTAGAGGGAAAACAGAAGAATAAATACAGAATATGATGCCTTAAGACAAATACAAAATGAGAGGTTTTTTTTAAATCAAAAAGATGAAAAAACAGATATAAAAGATCTGATACAGTGACATTTACAATAGGCAAAATCTAACATATAAAATTGGAGTCTCTAAAGAAAACTTAAGCAAAGGAACAGAACAAAAGCTAAAATTATTAAAGAATTCCTGAAATTAAAAAAAATGGAAACTCCATATTAGAAAATCACATGACATACCCGAGATATATTCTAATAAAATTTTGAAATTTTCTTAAAAGGAAAGAGAAAAATTCTATTCTCTGGCAAAAAGAGTGAATGACTTATAATGGAAAGAAAATTAGAGTATCTTTAGGCTATTCAACTGCAATACTTTGTTTGAATAAAAGTTACAGAACTAAAATATTCAAAAAGAAAATATGAGTCATTGATTTTAAATTCAACAACACTTGGACTTTCAATATAATGAACACGAATTTATATCAACATGCAAAGACTCACAGTATATTGTTTCTATGAGTCTTTCTTGAGGATTCTTACAGAGATCAAATTCCATACAACCAAAATAGCAAGAGAATAGATGGTGAAAAAAAAATGAAAAAAAAAAAAAAGAATAGATGGTGATATCGTTACTTGTAGAAGCAAGACTGGATGAGGGGTCAAAAAAAAAAGACTATAATATGACATGGCTATTGCTCAGACAGAGTGACTCTGGTAAAACTATAAAAAAAATGAGGAAAGAATAGAGAATATATATGTAAGAATGTTATGTTGCTGGGGATGATATTAGAATAGCTCTTCTAAGGCTAATGTGTGAAGTAGAGTAAAAGAATAATTATGGGATAGTCTAATTCTGCCATCCCTGTGTTCTTGAAAAACAATTTTCTTAGCATGAAAGAAAGGAGATATAAAAGTAATACAGAAGAGATTAAACAAAAAACTTCACAATTCTAAGTCTGATGTATAACTAGTAGTCTGAACTCAAGAGAGTTTAATGTATACACCTATAGATATGCCCACATATTATACATGTATATATGTATGGATAAATTTGGATATATTTTCTAGCTGTAGCCACTGAAATGCGTACAAACAATGACCAAATGCAGTATCAAATGCACATTTGGGTAATTAAAAACCAAGAAGCAATTGCTATAAGTCAGGATAATGGTTGCTTCTTGGTGAGAGAAAAGAGATTGATTGACCGCGGGACAAGCACAGGGAGGGGTTTCTGGAACGACTGACAACTTTCTATTTTCAACCCCGGTACTGTGTGTAAAGGTATTTGCTCCATAAAAACTCATTATAATACATATTTCTTCGGACGCCTGGGTGGCTCAGTCGGTTAAGCGTCTGCCTTCAGCTCAGATCAGGATCCCAGGGTCCTGGAATCGAGTCCCGTATTGGGCTCCTTGCTCAGCCGGAAACCTGCTTCTCCCTCTGCCTGCAGCTTCCCCTGCTCATGCTCTCTCTCTCTCTTTGACAAGTAAATAAAGTCTTTAAAATATATATATATTTCTTTTGTGTAATTTTCTATGTTCATTTTTTTCTTTTACCAAAAAAGTCAAAGTTTTTACAATAAAATCTGTGCTGTTTTACCATAAAAAGTTTTTTTTAATCAACAAAACTTAAATGTTCTACTGAATAAATCCACAGTTTCAGATTGTGACTATCAACCACCTTACTCAATTCACTTGTAAGACTTTAATTATGCTAATTAAATATGTATTTAAAAAATTAGAAAACATTTATAAGCAAAACAAAAAATTCAAAAAAATTTCTTAAATGATTTTATTTAATACCTTATGATGTTTGTATCATTAGTATGCCCATTTGACAGATGGGAAACTTACATTTTAGTAAGTAACAGAAGTAGGATTTATACGTAGGCTATTTGACTCCAGAGTTAGTTCTTAACCAATACTTCCTCTATAAAATAAAACTGGATCTGTTTATAACTTATTTTCATGTAAGTCAGTGAGATTTACCCTATCTTTTCAAGATTTACTAAATTTAAAGCTGCCTAGAGCAAAGAGGGGAAACTGGTTAAATTCAGGAAAGCTATTTATTTTGAAGATAATTGCCACTAGTTTGGCTTAACTTTTCATTCTACGTAATTACATACTCTGATGAAACTTAATTGCGGTTGAGGTAGACTTAAATCTTTGTTTTTTTTCCTGTCAGCTCAGATGTAAGGAGAGCAAATATTAACAGGAGAGGGAAAAAAAAAAAAAAGGACATGGGAAAAGTAAAGTATTGTCCTAGTATCTTCTCTGGGATTCTGATTATAGCTGGATATTTAGGAAAATGTATAATCATTTCTCACAAGAATCAATGTTTCTTATTGGAAAAGAAATTCAACATAAAACACTTTTTGGTGAAATATTTCTGATATATTATATTTATGTCCCACAGAATTACATCCTACATGGGAATTCAGGTTTCAAGTCAGTACAGAAGGAAAAACAAAAACTCATGGTCAAAATTAACTGTAAGACCCTGTTGTGTGTTGAATTGTAAATCACCCCTCCCCCCAAAATATGTTGAAGTATCTGTGACACCAGGACACTGGTACCTGTGAATGTGATATTATTTGGAAATAGGGTGTTTGCGGAGGTAATCAAGTTAAGATGAAGCCCCTAATCCGATATGACCATGTCTTCAAAAGTAGAGGAGACAAGACACAGACACACAGAAACAGAGAGAACACCATGATGATAGAAGTAGACAGTCGAGACTGGGGTGATGCATCCAAAAGCCGGATATAGTCCAAGATGTCCGGTAACACCAGAAGATAGAGAAAGGCACAGAGTGGATTCCCTCCTAGAGTCTTCAGAAAATGTATTGCCCTGCCAACACTTTCATTTCATATTTCTCGCCTCGAGACTGTGAGAGAACACATTTCTATTGTTCAAAGACACCAAGTGGGTGGTACTTCGGTACAACTAACATAGACCCCTTATAGAAGCACTGTGTTTGAGGAGTAAGTGCTACCCCACAATGACACACATCCCACACAAGCATTTGTGTTCCCTCCAGATTTGGGATAGATCTCTGTTTTTTCATTGATAGGGAGGTATTTCTCTCTTAGTACAGTGAGCTGTCCACACTCTGAGAGGAATCAGGGAACACAGATGAGCTAGGCAAGCACACTGACTGATGTTTCTTCGCATGCTTGCTCCTGGTGACTAAAGAAAGGACAGGCTGAATAGCCTGTACTCAGAATGTTCATGTCCTCTCTCTCTCTCTCTCTCTCTCTCTCTCTCTCCCCCATCTAGGTTGTGTAGAAGAATTTGCATAGTTGAGATCCAACATTCTGAAATTTGCACATTATTTTGTACTTTAGATATCCTTTATTTTAGTTGTTTCCAAAAAATGTGATTTATCACAATGGTTTCAGTTTTCAGAGTTTCAAATATATGTATCTTATTGCCCTTTAATCTGCCAAAAATTTAATTTTAAATATACTGTATTCAATATGTAAATATTACAGACAATAATTCTTTTTTTTTTGCTCATTAAACTATCATACTTGGTTTACTGAGTATAGACCCATGGTACATTTGAAAAAATAATAAATATGAATTTAACTTACTCTTAAATCTGTTTAAACTAGTTATAAATGGAGATATGAGCCATGTAACTTTAAGGAACTTGCCATGTTTGTATCTCATATGGGAAAAGGCAAAACTTGGAGCAAAAACTATCTTCAACATAAAAAGAATGATTTTAAAAACAGCTTGTTGAACCAAAAGCCTCTGTTACGTCAAGCCTTTATGGAAATTGCTCTTTTACAAAAGGAAGTAAGAGTCCAGAAAATATTTTTAAAAGAAACTATTCCTTAACTGCTACAGGAGCAAGTGAATGTTACCGCTGGCGTTCCTTCCAGGATCAGTCTTTGGAGATCTAGTTTATAGAACAGAAACACTAGCACCAAACTCTAGAGCCAAAGTTCACACATAGAAGCCTAGAAACAAGGAGGTCCCTTGATTCTTCATTTCCTTGTGAGGCAGGCAGGTCCCCGCAGAAGCAAAACTGTGTGTCCCGCCGTGTACCTGCCCACTGACAGGGCTCTTGTCCTCTTTGCTCAGGACCGCTTCGGGCAGGTTCTGGGACAGTCTCTACATAAAAACTCCATATTCGTCCTCTTAGAAATAAAGTCTGTTTAAACTGGAAGTGATAAAGGAATATCTTGTGTAAAAATGTATTCACCTTTCCAAGCACAAGCTTAAACTGCAAACTCTATTAGTTCTCAAGCAAAAAAAGGGAGGAATTGTTACTTTGTTTAATCGTTCATTTCCTTTCTTAAAGCCCCGTTGCTGATCAGCGTTGCTGCCCTGATGCTGCGACTTTCACAGCAAAGCCCTGAACGGTTATTTTACGATCCTTTCCCGCCTGCCTCTCTTCCCTTCCCTGACAAAATAGGAAATTTCCCTGATAGGAAAAGCTAAAGAAATAAGGGGGGTGATTTTACTATTCAGTTACATCTTCCATACTTTTACTTGCAAATTGAGTCAAACACATTCAACTTTCCAACAAGGTGGAATTTAATTTACTACTTTGTTTATTTTGTTCTAAAGACCCTCCTGATGCAGCTAATAATTAACAGATTAATTTCAGATGTCCCCACTTTCCCAGCCTCTGAATTACACTTAATTTAATTGTTTAATAATCTGTGCATTCATGCGTGGGAAGTTAATACTCAACTGCATTAGGAGAATTCATATGTGTGCTTTATAGTGCAGCTTATTTACAGAGGAAAGCTGTTTGAAATTTCTCACCATTAAATGCCTTTATTTTACCATCTGACCATACCGGTTGCCATATAAATCTTGCCTGTATTTTACCCCACTTTAACATGACTTCTAGATGCATATATCCAAAGGGATTTATTAGGGAGTGGGTAGGTAAGGTACGTATATAATCACCTCATCCCTTCAAGTTTTAATGAATTTCTGCAGAAATTAATTTTTAATGGGCTATTGCTTAGTGGAGTATTCTCCCCTTTTCCTAGCACTCCTGGAAATCCATAAAATATAGAGCAAGTTCTCTCCTGCACTGTTGTACTAAGAAGTTTAATTAACAGAACATACTACGGAACATATATATCCAGTATTAAGTGTCCAGGTCTTTATGACCTCTCCCCTGGAAGACCATGAAAACCTCCTGATGTTCCCTCCACCTCTGGTGACCGTTTTCTCCGCGCCCTGACACAGCGATCACATCCATCTTTTTAAAGCACAAGCCCTTCGATGCCTTCCAATTGTTGAGGAGATTAAATAAAACTCTAATTAAGTGCTTGTAGGTTGAGAAATCCTGTGAAAAATTTACTCCACAAAATCCATTTCTCTCACCACCTGGAGGCTTTTCTTCTGTTATTTGCTTTTTCATTTTCATTTTTTGTCTTCTTTTCTTCTTCTTTCCCGCAC
>NW_027397064.1:87787530-87867702 GCF_003265705.2 Callorhinus ursinus
CCCCCCCCCCCCCCCCCCCCCCCGGGCGCCTCCTATTGTAGAACTCCACCAGAGACGCCACCTTCGTTTTTCTCCAAGGCCCAAACTGGATGCATCTACATTAAAAAAAAAAAAAAAAAAAGCTCTTTTACTCTTTACTTCACACACACCAAAGTCACTGAACCCTGGAGAGAAGCAGAAAGCCAGGCCTACCTCCTGCCACCTGTCGCAAGAATGCAAGTTGTAATCAGCCACGGTGACTGCCGTCTCCAGCGCCCGGGATGAGGCCACCGTGCGGACTGTCAGTCCCGCAGCTTCTGCCTTCCCTGTGAAGCCCACACCCACGTGTCAATGCTACAAGGATTCCAGGGTGGCTATTTTCCTGGAAGTTGCCACGCATCTCTCCTTTCCCAGTTATGATCTTGGGTTATACAGGGAGGACTTTCCATCCCTCACTGCTTACGTTTTTAACTTGCAGAGACGCTTTTGTCCGCCCAGTTTCTAGCCTCACTCCTCCTTCCTGCGTATCCTTGCCTAGATAGTGTGCTGAGAGTAAGACGGACGGAAAAAGCACACACAAAATACGTATAAATACAGCAGCAGGAAACAAGTCTTATTTTAACACCAGAACTTAATTCATTAGCACATTGACACCAAAATGTAAAGTAGGCAGAGATTGTTTTCTTTGCATCTCCCGTGTTTTTCTCTTTATAGCGGGGACCCTCTGTTAGAGTTTACATCCTCTGCACCTCCCCCGACTCACAATGAGGCAGCTCATGCAGGCCTCTTTCCTACTAGCATCTCCTGTCATCCTTCACCTTAATTCAACTGAGCAGCCCTTTACAGAGATTCCATCTTGAAAGACATGCGGGTGTCTCTAAAAGGAGAATAACAAGCATAGCACTCCTGTGAGGGAGAACTTTCTTGTAGAAGGGAATTTTAAGTCAAGGCCTGCCTGACAAAAATTTGATTAGTAAACACTCAACACAACTTCATGTCAACACAAGAGTGGGCTGGGCACAGGATATATAAATGATGAGAGAACAAAACAGGCAGTGACTTCTTTATTTAAGGAGAAAAAAAATGTTGAGACTAAATCAATGATTCTGTGGCTATCCAGAGGACCCAAATAATAGTTTAAATAAGAACTACTCAAACAGTTGCCTAAAGTAAACTCTACTATACAGGGTTGATGCTGTAGTCTTGGATTTAAGTCTCAACTTCACTACTCTTAGGATGCATTGTTTTCAGCAAGCTGCTTAACTCAGTGAAATTTAATTTCCTCTTTTATAAAAAAAAAGTATACCTCATTTATAAAGTGTTTATGCTGGATTAATGAAAGTATGGCCTTGGTTTTCAGACTAGGTTCTATTGAACTCTTGGGTACAACATAAATGTATTAGGGATTCCACAAAAATCAGATTCATGTTTTGTTTTATAACATATTTCACAGTAGAATAATAACAGCAATAATAATGATGATGATGGTAATTGAAATCACATATATGTAAAATTCTGACATTAGAACCTAAGCCATATGAGCAATGAGATACTACTTTCTCAATTAATGAAACAACCAACTAAATAAGCTGAACAGAAATATAGAAATGGTGTCAAACTAATGTATTTTTATTTCTTACTATGCTCATAAAACAGGCTTGTGTTGGGTTTGGGGGGGCAGGATACAAAATCTTTTGGAGGCCACCCTTTATCCTCTTCTAACTTTTCTCAATGAATCAACCATCAGTTGTGAACCATCTGCGCTACACATTTCCTGGAGCTCCTCCTTCCATTCATCCTGAAATAATATTTTCATTTTCTGGTTATGGTCCCACACTTTCATCAAAAGATTTTCTATCACTGCAGTCTTGTGGCTTCTTCCTTTTCTCGACTCCTTGACGCTTTGTCTTTCCTTTAAGTCAGTTGCTCAGTCTTCACGTTATACCTTGAATCTTCCCATCTCTTAGAATGACCCCTCCAAAATCCTCAATTTTGAAATGCTCATCATTGACCACACTTCTATCATTTATACTGAACCTCCTCTTTAAAGCTCCTCAATATGTCCTCTTCTGCCTCAGTAGCTTCAGGCCCTTACCTACCTTACTTGCATCTTTACATGAACATTTTTCCAACTTTAATGATTTCAGTAATGTTCTGTGACACTTCTTTGAATGTATTCCCCCCTTAGGATTATTTTGACAATCTGAAACTCTGAGACCTCACCATTTTTTTCTTTGTTTCTTTTTTTCTTCCAAGTTTTTATTTAAATTCCAGTTAGTTAACAGTGTAATATTGGTTTTAGGTATAGGATTTAGTGATTTGTCACTTACATGTACCATCTAGTGCATAGCACAAGTGCCCTCCTTAAGTACCTATCATGCATTTAGTCCTTCCTCTGTCCACCTCCCCTCCATCGACCCTCAGTTTATTCCCTATAATTAAATTTCTTATGGTTTGCTTCCCTCTCTTTTTTTTCCCCCTTCCCTTACGTTCACCTGTTTTGTTTCTTAAATTCCACATATGAGTGAAACCATATGGTATTTGTCTTTCTCGGGCTGACTTATTTCACTTAGCATACTGCACTCTAGACCCATCCACATTGTAATGGCAAGATTTCATTCTTGTTGATAGCTGAGTCATATTCTATGGTATATGTGTGTGTGTGTGTGTGTGTGTGTGTGTGTGTGTGTGTGTATAGATACAAATATATACATATATACCACATCTTTATCCATTCATCTGGCTATTGTGGATAATGCTGCTATAAACATCAGGGTGCCTGTGCCCTTCAAATCAGTCTTTTTGTATCCTTTGGGTAAATACCTAGTAGTGCAATTGCTGGGTCATAGGGTAGCTCTATTTTTAACTTTTTGAGCAACCTCCATACTGGTTTCCAGAGTGGCTGCACCAGTTTGCATTCCTACCAATGGAATAAGAGCGTTCCCCTTTCTCCATATCCTCGCCAACATTTGTTGTTTCCTGTGTTGTTAATTTTAGCCCTTCTGAATGGTGTGAGGTGGTATCTCATAGTAGTTTTGATTTGCATTTCCCTGATTATGAGTGATGTTGAACATCTTTTCATGTGTCTGTTAGCCATCCAGATGTCTTCTTTGGAAAAGTATCAATTCATGTCTCTGCCCATCTCTTAACTGGATTATTTCTTTTTTGGGTGTTGAGTTTGATAAGTTCTTTATAGATTTTATATACTAACCCTTTATCAGATATGTCATTTGCAAATATCTCCTCCTATTCTGTAGGCTGTCTTTTAGTTTTGTTGACTATTCCCTTCACTGTGCCAAAGATTTTAATCTTGATGAAGTCCCAATAGTTCATTTTTTTGTTTGTTTGTTTCCCTTGCCTGTGGTGATATATCTAGTAAGAAGTTGCTATGACCGAGGTCAAAGAAGTTTCTGCCTATGTTCTCCTCTAGAATTGTGATGGTTTCCTATCTCACATTAAGGTCTTTCATCCATTTTGAATTTATTTTTGTGTATGGTATGAGATAGTGGTCCAGTTTCATTCTTCTGCATGTTGAAGAGACTGCATTTTTTCCATCGGATATTCTTTCCTGCTTTGTTGAAGATTAGTTGACCATATAGTTGTGGGTCCATTTCTGGGTTTTCTATCTTGTTCCGCCGGTCTATGTGTCTGTTTTTGTGCCAGTACCATACGTCTGGATGACTACACCTTTGTAATACACCTTAAAGTCTGGAATTGTTAGGCCCCCAGCTTTGTTTTTCTTTTTCAAGGTTGCTTTGGCTATTTGGGGTCTTTTGTGGTTCCATACAAATTTTAGGATTGTTTGTTCTGGTTCTGTGAAAAATGCTGGTGGTATTTTGTATGGATTGCATTAAATGTGTAGATTGCTTTGGGCAGTATAGACATTTTAACAATATATGTTCTTCTAATCCAAGAGCATGGGATGTTTTTCCATTTCTTTGTGTCTTCCTCAATTTCATTCATAAGTGTTCTATAATTTTCAGAGTACAGATCTTTTACCTCTTTGGTTAGGCTTCTTCCTAGGTATCTTAATGGTTTTTGTTGCAATTATAAATGGGATGGATTCCTTGATTTCTCTTTCTGCTGTTTCATTATTCGTGTATAGAAATGAAACAGATTTCTGTATGTTGATTTTGTATCCTGCAACTTTAATGAATTTGTGTATCAGTTCTGGCAATTTTTAGGGGGAGTCTTTTAGGTTTTTTAGAGAGTATCATATCACCCGTAAATAGTGAAAGTTTGACTTGTTCCTTGATGATTTGGATGCCTTTATTTCTTTTTGTTTTCTCATTGCTGAGGAAGGACTTCCAGCACTTCCAGAGAGGAAAAGCTCTCAGTTGCTCCCCATTGAGGATGATATTGGTGTGGGTCTTTCATATATGGCCTTTATGATTTTGAGGTATGTTCCCTCTACCACTACCTTGTTGAGGGTTTTTATCAAGAACGGATGCTGTATTTTGTCAAAAGCTTTTTTTTTTTTTGACTTTTACAAACTGTTTATTTTCCATCAACGTTTTCCATTTCTATTTCCATTTTGTTCGCCTTTGTGGAAGACCAGCTTAAGACTACTCAGTGGTTGTTCCTACCCATTCAGTGGCCTGAGCAGTGGGAGCTGCAGACCAGTCTTCAGTGGCTGGTGGGTGCTCCAGTCAAATGCTTTTTTTCTGCATCTATCGTGAGGATTGTATGGTTCTTAACCTTTCTCTCATTAATGCAGTGTATCACATTGATTGATTTGTGAATATTGAACCACCCTTAAAACCCAGGAGCAAATCCCACTTGATAGTGGTGAATGATTCTTTTAATGTAGTGTTGGATTCGATTTGCTACTATCTTGTTGAGAATTGTTGCATCCATTTGCATCAAGGATATTGGCCTCTAATTCTCTTGTTTGGTGTGGTCTTTGGTTTTGGAATCAAGCTAATGTTGGCCTCATAGAATGAGTTTGGAAGTTTTCCTTCCATTTATATTTTTTGGAACAGTTTGAGAAGAATAGGTACCAACTCTTCTTTAAATGTTTGGTAGAATTCCTCTAGGAAGTCATCTGGCTCTGGACTTTTGTTTCTTGGGAGATTCTTGATTGCTGATTCAGTTTCTTTGCTGGTTATTGGTCTGTTCAACTTCTCTTTCTTTCTGTTTCAATTTTGGTAGTCTATATTTTTCTAGGGATTTATGCATTTCTTCCAGATTGCCCAATTTGTTGGCATATAATTTTTTCATAATATTCTCTTATAATTGTATTTCTATGATGTTGGTTGTGATTTCTCCTCTTTCATTCAGAATAGATAAAAAAACCAAACCCATCTATACACTGCCTATAAGAGACTCATTTTAGACCTAAGGACACCTGCAGATTGAAAGTGAGGGGATGCAGAATCATTTATCATGCAAATGGACATCAGAAGAAAGCCAGAGTAGCAATACTTTCATCAGACAAACTAGATTTTAAACCAAAGGCTGTAACAAGAGATGAAGAAGGGCACTATATCACAACAAAGGGGTCCATCCAACAAGTAGATCTAACAATTGTAAATACTTATGCCCCCAACTTGGGAACACCCAAATATATAAGACAATTACTAACAAACAAAAAAAAACCCTCATTGATAATAATGCAGTAATAATAGGGGACTTTAAAACCCCACTTACAGCAATGGACAGATCATCTAAGCAGAAAAGCAACAAAGAAACAATGGCTTTGAATGATATACTGGACCAGATGGATTTAACAGATACATTCAGAACCTTTCATCCTAAAGCAGTAGAATATACATTCTTTTCAAGTGCACATGGGACATTCTCCAGAATAGATCACATACTGGGTCACAATTAGGCCTTAACAAGTACAAAAAGTTTGAGATCATACCATGCATGTTTTTAGACCACAATGTAATGGAACTTGAAGTTAACCACCAGAAAAAAAAATTGGAAAAAACACAGATACATGGAGGTTAAAGAAAATCCTGCAGAAGAATGAATGGATCAACCAGGAAATTAAAGAAGAAATAAAAAATAAAACAAGGAAACAAATGAACATGAAAACATGATGGTCCAAAACCTTTGAGATATGGCAAAAGTGGCCATAAAAGGGACATATATAACAAAGCAGGCCTACCTCAAGAAGCAAGAAAAGTCTCAAATACACAACCTAAACTTACTCTTAAAAGAGTGAAAAAAGGCACAGCAAATGAAGAAAGGAAATAATAAAGATTAGAGCAGAAATAAATAATATAGAAACAAACAAACAAAAAACCCAATAGAACAGATCAATGAAATCAGGAGCTGGTTTGTGTCTTCCTCAAATTAATAAAAATTGACAAAAAATTAATAAAATGGACAAACCTCTAGCCAAACTTATCAAAAAGAAAAGAGGTAAGACCCAGATAAATAAAGTCACAAATGAGAGAGGAGAGACGTTTCTTTCTTTCTGTTCTTGGTCAACCAAGTACACCAGGAGAAAATGGCAAAATAGCTAAACTATTGCTATTAAAAAATTATGATATAAAATAGGAGTTGTAGATTAAGGGCCTACATTGATGAGAAGGTAACATAAGTAAAGTATTTTTACTTAACACAACATTATGAAAACAAAAATAAAGCCTGATGATAAGTGAAAATGGGTTATCTAAGTGTAAACAGAGTCATACTTCACTGTGAAGATAGAAACTATTTCCTTCATTTCTGCATTTCTACCACAAAAGGTCTGCATATTATCCTTTGTTCTAGGGGTATGGGAAAGAACACTCCTACGATGCTTCAATTCTATCACTTAAACATTGATATCTCAATTCTAATTTTAGAATATTGTTACACTAATTATACCTTCTCACTATTTTGTAATCATTTATTCTTATCTGATACAGTCTTTCTCTCTGCCTACGAACTCATTCCTAAAAGATTCATCTTTATCTCACAACACATCACTTTTGTTGATTTTGCATTGAGAAATGGTGAAGGAATAGTTCTTATTCATGGGTTAAAGACACCATATCGGTACTGAATACAAAACCGGATTAAGTTTATGGTAACCAGTTGATATTTACCATGATCTATCTTCCTTTTGCCAAATATATACGGATGTATTAAATGGGAGATATGATGGGACTTGTCAGCCTGAATCTTTTAGTATTTAAGAATAGCAATAATCTCTGCATTTCTGCCCAGGACTGTAGTATTGATTATGATTTACTATTTTGACTTGAAGTGTGGGCAGTTTTTAGAATTTTCCACTTTGCTCTTCCTAACATATCAGTTCTTACTCTACAATTCAAGAAATCAAAGTAAGTATTTCACCAACTGCTAAATATATCCATCTCCATAATGCATTTGAAAGTCTGAGGGAAGTCACCATGAAGTAGGGCTGTGTGATCATTGGAATCACTGTGAAATGTATTTGTCCTAAAGCCTGTATATTTTTGGGATCTCATGAGGCCTAGAGTTATGATGGAATTTTGAAACTTCTGGTTTTACTGTCAGCTGGGCCCTTGTATTCAAGAGCACTTGAAAAATCTAGATATTCCTCTTTCTTCAGTGTACAATGACTTTGGTAAATGACCACAGATCCCTTTGAGAAATGAGTAAGTATTATTTTTGTATACACTAGTGTGGTAGAGCAGAGTCTCTCCTTCAGGAGACCTAGATTCCCCTTAAACTGGTGAGCTCTGTCTAAGAACTAGCATTGATCAGATAATTAGGCAAGGGACCACAATTTTGTAATAGACTGACATCAGCTTTCAACTTAATAAATCTAAATTTTGGCATATACAAAACAAACAATATCCTAACTGACTGTCTATCCCATGCCTAGGAATACCTATTGTCTGTTGTCCTTTGTATGGATACCTGTGACTTAAGGTAGTCTGGTAGCCACTCAAGCCTAGGGCTCATTATGGTGACAACATCCATCTTGCCCCTGATGGTTGAGTGCTGCCACCGGCCCTGCTAATTTAGAATCCTGTACTATAAACCTCACCAACACTAGGAAGTACTGGTCTATAGCAGTATCTCTGAAGTTAACTCTGGCTAGTAGAGAATAATCACTACTATTATTTCCAGTAATATTGGTACCCCTTCACAAGTTCATTCTTTATAGATTCAATTAAGGGAATTGGGCCCTTCTGGGAAGAGTCAATGATAGGTTCTTTGATCTCACATAACAAATCCATTCTAACATGACCACCTGTTGGTTTTCTGACCCCTTCCTCAATTCCCAGCCAAGGTAGTTCTGATATCTCCAACACTCTGTAAGATATCATTGTGTCCACACTCCAGGAATTCATTCTAGCATTATATAAGGAACAGTTTCAGGTCCTCATATAAGTAAGTAACTTATTTACCAGAATGTTAAATCCTGTTTTATGGGAGAACACTATTAATGAAATATGTCATACCCAGCCTTGTATTTCACTGTCATTTATATATCACCATTTATACAAGCATTCCCCTGGTTTCTGCAGGTATGTTTTAGCCAGGAAGTAGAGTGTGGTATTTCTTTCTATATGAGAAGCAGCATTTTCCTATTTGGGCTACAGTGAGAACTGAGGCAATGAAGGTAGGCAGGAGTGATCATGAGAAGGATAAGCACTGTATTGAGAGGCATCCATATCAGATGAGATCTTTTATTATCTCCAGGCCAAGGAAGGCTGACCTCATCTAGTGAGTGGAGGGAGGAGATCTATGCCTTTAGGTTTGGAAAGTTTATCAGTTTCTGAGAGTTCAAGGTTCTCAGGGGCAGCAATTCACATGCCCCCATCCCAGGTCATAAGGGCATACATTTTTCTTACTAGGGATCCTGACTTTGGTAGAGTGGGGTCTGTCAAATGTGACAGATCAATCTCTTTTGTAAGCTCTACCACCCTTATGATTAAATTCTAGGGCTCATTTTAGCAGTCTGCAATCCAGTGGTAGAAGACATGGATAACTCTGAATATTGCCATGAGACTGTCACAGTGTGTCCTGAGTAAATATTTGGCTGAACCAAATTTGTCATTGTTTTTCTTCAAGACACTATTGCAGTTAACAAAAGCCAGGCAACTTGTAATTATCTTTGTAATTATTCTTGTGATTATCTTTGCACCCATAGATGTCAAAAGCTAAAGCTTTTGGCCTATGCCAGTTCTTCTTCAGGTGAATGGGTAAAGAAAATGTGAGATGCACACCCACACACATGCACACACACACACACACACACACACACACACACTCACACACAAGAATATTATTCAGCCGTAAAATAAAAGAAGGAAATTCTGCCACTTGTAACATGGATGAGACTGGAGGACATCATGCTAAGTGAAATAAGTCAGACACAGAAAGACAAACACTGTATCATCTCACTTATATGTGAAATCTTAAAAAGTGGAATTTATAGAAGCGGAGAGTAGAACTATGTTTGCCAGGGGATTGGAGTGAAGGAAAAGGGGAGATTTAATCAAAGAGTAGAAACATTCAATTATAGCGTGAATACATTTTGGGGCGCTAATGTATAGCATTGTAACTATAGTTAATAATACTGCCTTATATACTTGAAAATTGCTAAGAAAGTCAATCATCAGTGTTCTCAGCACACACATATAAAAGTGGTAACTAAGTGAGGTGATGTATGTGTTAATTACCTTGATTGTGGTAATCATTTTACAATGTACAGATGTATCAAATTACCACATTTGTGCACCTTAAATATACATAATTTTATGCATCAATTATTTTTCAATAAAGCTGGGAAAAATAAAATAAAAACAGTGGCTTTAGATTCCCTCTTATCCCCTTCTCCTGTAAGTTCACTTTCCCTCCAACCTGCTAGATACATTTTTCATGTATAAGTTCCCTCAATCTCATTATGTTATGTCTCTAACCTCTCTTCCTTGTTATTCTCAAACTTCAACTATCACCTATTAATCCATATTTCAATTCTCTGGCCTCGAGTCCTTCATTTTCACCCTCTAGACGTCTCCAGTGAGAAGTGCCTAAAGCAACACAAACACAGTATGTCCAAAATATGTCCATCTCAGATCTGCTGATTTTTCTGATTTATTTCTGTCCGAGGCAACATCTCTCAATTCTCAGACTGAAAGTCTCAATATTGACATTCCTCTCACTGACCTCTTTCCCCTTAGCCCGTAAGTTTCCAATTGCTCTCTCCTCTAAAGTGTACTTCTGTTAAATCTTCCCTCACTTCTCATTTCTCCTTTTGTCTGTTCCTGTTCATGCCCTCACTTCCTCCAATTAGGAGGGTTGTTTCAACTGTGTCTCCCCAGTTCATCTCACACAGGGCTAGCGTGTTGTTTTCTTCTCGGGCACATCCCTGCTTCAGACACAATTTTCTAGAATGCTTTGGACGACTAGCCAGTAGTAATACTAACATTTACATAATAGTTCCTAAATACACACATAATGCTCCCAGGTACTGTTGTATTGGTTAACTTATTTGATCTTCATAATCATTGTTATGCCCATTTTATAGATGAGGAAATGAGGCACAGAAAGTATAAGTAAATTGCCTAAAATTATTTACTTAGGAGCAAACAAACCAGAATTCAGACAAACAGCCTGGTTCCAAAGTCAGTGCTCTTAACTGGTATGCTAAAACATCTCAGAGAGGCAACAGAGAACAAATGACAACAGAGTAAAACCACAAATAATTAAGATCTTAGGTAACTTTGTCCCAAAATACTTCTGAGAACTGACTCCCATTTTAAATAGTTTGTTTAGGATTTGCTATCCTATACTTTTAATAAACATTATTGTATTTACTTCTCCAATTGACCCCAAGGTTCTTATATCATTCCTACCATTTTTCTTAGTTGAAGAGACTAAGCCTTGGAGAGAAGATCTGGTTTGTATCAAACCCCCATGGCCAGTAGATCATGGAGCTAGGAATGAAAATCATGGCTACCTGCCTTCTAAGTCTACATTCGGGCCATCTTGCCATACTGCATTCTTTCACCTGTTACTTTAGAGAAATGGTGAACTCTTCACCGTTCATATATGATCCTCAATGCCCAGCTTCCATGCCATTGCTTATATTTTTTTTTTCCTTCAGATAAACTGCATTTCCTTGTTGAGACACTTCTGTAGGCCACAACTCTGCTTATTCTTTAAAGCCTATGTTTAGGAGTGCCTGGGTGGTTCAGTTGGTTCAGGTCATGATCCCAGGGTCCTGGGATCGAGCACTACATCAGGCTCCCTGCTCAATGGTGAACTTGCTTCCCCCTCTCCCTCTGCCTGCAGCTCCCCCTGCTTGTGCTCTCTCTCTGTCAAATAAATAAATAAATAAAAATCTTCAAAAAGATAATAAAATAAAGCTTATATTCAATGTCTCTTCCTTTGTGGAGTCCTTCTTGATTGTTATCTTAGTTGGAGATAGTCTCTCCATCATCTGGACTTGAAAAACTCTGTAGCTCTCTTATACCAATCACTGTCTAACCAGCATTTATATCACATGTCTTCATCACCCCACTTCTATATGCTCCTTGAGAAAAAGGCCTACCTGGATTACCTTTGTTGTCTCCATAGCACCCAGCATGTCTGTAATATTTTTGGAGAATTAATTTATTTATTTTTATAGTAGTTACCCATGAGGGGGAGATAATTACTTTCATTACCTTTCAAAATAAACAGGCCTGCATGCAGAGATAAAATAACGTTTAAAGAAAAAAATGTACAACACAGGCCAGAAAAGTATATTAATTAAACTTTTAATTGCCTAAACAGATTGACTACCAAAAGGTGACCATTTGGTAAACAGCCTAAAAAGATATTCGGGTACTGTGTTTTAGAACTTAGGAATATAGATACTCTACTCTTTTGCTAAATATTTGTTGAGTATCGCTAGATGCCAGGCACCATGCAAGATGCTCTGGATACAACACTGAGCATCATTTGGACCTCATCCCTGAACTTAGGACCATTCTAGTGGAAAAGACAAACATTAATAAAAGACCACACAGAAATAGAAAACACTACAATTACATTAAGTCACATAAATGAAATTTCGAATAAGAGTACCTGACAAAAGAAAAGTTTAAGGGACATCTCTGCTGAGTTCTGACACATGTGTTGCAGTTAACTAGAAGACACTGGGAAGGAAGAGTGTTCTATGCAAAGAATATGCAAAGGGTCAGAAGGGTGACTAGTGCAAAGGATACAAAGAGGTGTGCTGTTTCAACGTATTCAGTTAGACTCCTAGGGACAGTGCACTGGATACAACTTGGGAATCAGGGCTGGTGACCTGGATAAAGAAATGTAAATGAGGCAGAATAAAATTGTGAGTCATAGCAAATTAAGCTACGAAGAGTGATAAGATTACATAACCCTAGCTTAGTTATTAATGTTCACTGTAATGAGTAATATTTTATGTTTATTATTTTAGCACTTGAAAGTGCTCAGGTGTTCTGGGAGATTTAATTTGAATTCATTCACTGGATCCTTTAGGCGATAGCTGTCAGAAAATCTTAAATATTTTCAATATTCAATTAATTTTAATTAGCAATAGTTGCTTTAAATTAAGTCACTTCCCTTAAAACATCTTTTTTCTTGACCAGAAAACCCCAAATTATTATTATTTTAAGATTACTTTTAACTCTAAGTTTAGTCAGTTTAATGAAAAGCTATCTTAAATGTCTTTTTGTCACTGTACTTTAGATTTTCATGGCATAGCAAAAATATCTTCCTAAAATTAAAAACAGTAAGTTATTAACACTAAGAACTTTGATTTTTTATATCTCTAAATTAGAAATAAAACACTTTTGCAGAAAAAATATACTCACTAGGGATTATAAATTATTAATCTAAAAACATTTTGTTACTACTCTCATATTTATGGAAATTTTTTTAAAGATTTTATTTATTTATTTGAGAGAGAGAATGAGATAGAGAGCATGAGATGGGGAGGCTCAGAGGGAGAAGCAGACTCCCCACGGAGCAGGGAGCCCGATGCGGGACTCGATCCCGGGACTCCAGGATCATGACCTGAGCCGAAGGCAGTCGCTTAACCAACTGAGCCACCCAGGCACCCTTAATATCAGAAGAGAAGAGAAGCTTCAAGATATGTCTTTTCTTAGCCTGTGCTTTCCATTAGAAATATAATGCCAGCCACCAACAGGAGCTACATTTGAAATTTGAAATTTTCTAGTAGCAAAATTATAGCAGGAAAAATAGGTGACTAATTTAAAAGTGTGTTTTAGTTAATACAACAAAGAATGCAAGCATTGTAAATGAGAGATTGTATATATTGTTACTAAGTCCAGGATTTTCCTGTGTGTTTTACAGTTACTAACAGCACATTTCAATTGACTAGTATGATTCCAAATGCTCAATAGCCACATGTGGACAGTGACTATTGTTTTAGACATTGTCAATCTTAGACCAAACCAGTCTCCCTGGACAATTTTTTTTGAATCATCTCCTACTAATTAATAACCTGAATTTCCTGAATTTTTAATGAGGATACTAACCTACTTCTGCCTATTTCATATATATATATATATATATATATATATATATATATATATATATAAAATCTACTACTATATTCTACTGTATTATCTATTATATTCTACTGCAGTATGATATATATGTAGTATGATGTGTATGCGTTCTTCATTCATTGAACAAATATTTACTGAGCACTCATATATTGGGATCAAGGTAAATAATGATGATTAATACATGCATGAACACTGCCCTCCAGGAGCTTACAAGCTATCTCTGCCTCCCTGAGGCCCTGTGACTGTAGGGGAATTCACCTTGTATATCTCAGTAACTGGGAGCCTGGACACAAAGATCACTTATTTACTCCCTGCATTTGCTATCCATCATGTATGACCAATCATGTTGATAGTATAGACTCTTTTGATTGCCCAGGCTCAAGTTCTTGAATTCATCTTCAATTCCTTTCTCATTTATCTCTCCACATTCATAAATGTTTTATACTTCATAATTTCAAATTTAAAGACCCATTCAGGTCTGTTTCTTTAAGTTTATTGAAGTACTCTTCTTTATCCACGGTTTTCTTGCTCTCTCCTAAATACAATTAGATAATATTTCTGTCTTCCCTTTTTCCCCAGAAAATGGAAATATATTTTAATGTGAATTATAAAATCAGGGATGCTTATTATAGGAATGGCAATTGAAATATAAAGGTACAGCAGCAAAATATATCTGCATTTCCTTGAACTCAATTTTCTACGGAAAGCTGCTAAAATTCAATATACAAATTGTTGATAATTTATGTCTTTTTTATGAACCACCAAAATTATGACACTAAATTATAAAAAAGTAACAATGCTTTGATAACTTCTAGCACAATCTCAAGAACATCACAGTTTAATGATTATTTTTATTGATTCACTTGAAGTATGACATTTAAGAAAATAGGTAAATCACATTTGTTAGAAATCATATAGAAGTTGCCCATAACAGCTGAGCCTGTAAATTGTTACAAGCTTCACTTATAAAAGAATGCATTATAAATGTAATTAGATTAAGCACTGATACATCTGCATTATACTTATTAGTTTCATTAATGAAGGAAAAATGCTTAATGTTCAGCTCTTAGTTTAGTATCTTTGGTGATATGTCATTAACAGCAAATCAGTGGTAGGAAAATGCAGCTATTAGGACAAATACACAATCTCTCTGAATGTAAAAATAAATATTGATTGTATAAGTCCACTTTCCTTCACAAAATAACATGGGAAAGGATGAGAAACTGCAAAAATTCAATATCTGAACATTTATAAAATGGAGAAAAGCCATTCAATAAGCTATTTGTCACAGTGAATATCATTCATACTGAGCAATGCAACCACTTTTTATGTGACTGGCAAAGAAAAACAATAACAAATATAACAAAAATATAATACAATTCCACAAATCCATTTTTTGAGCTAAAAGTAAAAAAACATTTCCTTATTAAAAATGTGATTATATATGCATGCCACCAAAACATACTGATGGAATATAGAATAAAGTAAGTAAATGTTGTTGGCTGAAAGATTATTTCTGATCCTTCAGACTAGTTTCTCCATCATCAGATGAAATTAGTTTAGTCTGCCATGATTTACACTTAATAGTGATCACTGATTTCATTTCTAAGTGCACATAAATCATCCCTTTAATAATATTCGTTAGGATCTTTCCCAAAACTAATATCAAGAGTTATAAACTGAAATGTCTAGAGGCCAGGAGGATGACAGAAACAGAAAGGCAGGGGAGTGTAAGCCTTTTTAAAGCTAACAGTGCTGACTAAGCTCTGGCCAACCTTGGAGATAAAATCTGATTTCTGATGTCAGCAATGAATTCTATACTTCTGATTGTTCATTTCTTTGTTTTGTTTCAGACATTGGGAAAGCCTAATTGCTTCTGTTAACCAGATTCAGTTGTCATTGTACAATCTCTAATGTATGGTTTGAATCAAGATCCTGTCATTGTCTTTTTAAACTCAGAAAACCTCCTCATAAGTAACCTCTGTGTCCCCCTCCCCTGCACACGATGTACACACACTGCCAACAGGCAAGCCAGTGTGAGCAGAGTCAATGAAAATTACCTACAGTTGGCATCTGACATGGTGATCCCCTGGAACAATCTGCATTTGGCATTCTTTCTGAGGGTACAAACTCTTGAGGGGTAGTCATTTAATTAGGAAATGAAAAATTACTTTCATTTAAAAATGAGGACACAAAATAATTTTTATAAAAAACTTTATGTTTGGGATCTTTTTTCACAAGCTCAGAACACTCTGTTAATGGATTTGTTCAAAGAACTGATTCTTCTTCAACAAGCATATAATTATTTCATACTTACTTTATATTAATCATTGTAGTAGGTGTTTCTCAGTGGAAAGATGAATCAAATAAATTACCTTTCTGAACTCACTGGCCAGTTGATTTAGTTGTTAAGTGGAAAAACAATTAGCTTATTAAATAATCTTGATGTTTTATCATAAACGAACAACTTCTGTTGATTTTATTTCCATAAGCATCCTTCCTCTGAACAATTTTATGCTTTGGCCTACTCTATTTGGAAATCTTTAATTCTTTCACCCTGTGACATAGAAAAATGCTCATTTTCCTTTTGAGTCATATTTTCTACATCAGGTTCTTACCCTCCTGAACACGAGGAGAGCTTAGCTTATTAGAAATTTTTACTTATGACCATATGGATTCTAACTGTGAAACAGAAAGAGAGAATGGAGTTGATATAAGACAGCTTTGTTGTTTGGCCATAAGATACAATTTAGATAGGATAGAAACACAAGGCATCTCTGCCTTTCCATTCTGCCTGTGATCACCCTTGATTTCAATGGGCCGAGCACTGCCATCCTTTTTCTCACTCATGGTCAGATATTTGAGTTTCACCTGTGGTGACCACAGACCATGACCTGAAATAAAAATGTTTCGACTCTGCTCAAGTGTCCCTTCTAGCACAACCTCAGCTCCCTCCACTTCGTGCACCCTCCCCCACCTACTGCCCTTAATAGCGTGGATTTTTTTTCATCTCAGTGTTTTATGTTTAACTCTGATTCTTTTACCCAAGGCTGTATTGCAAAAATTGCTACATCTACACCACTTCTTAGTTTCATTATTAATTCAATATTTACATATTTGATTTATTTTTATTTTTAATTGAAGTATAATTAACATACAACATTATAAGCTGCACCATCTTCTTAATCTGCTCATTTTTCTCCTCTACTACCAGCTTCAACCTTTCATAATTTGGCAGGACTTTGTTTTAAGTAAACTCTACCCCCAGTGGAAGGCTTGAACTCACAACCCCAAGATCAAGAGTCACATGTTCTATGGACTGAGCCAGCCAGGCACCCCTCAGCTTCAACCTTTTAAAAGTTTTTGTGATAATTGTAAATCTCAATATGCCTACGCTCTGCTGTAGTTTCTGCAGGGATGGTAGGATTTTGTGAAGCCATTAATATTTTCCCCTGATTTCTTTTCACCTAAAACCTATGTTTGTGGGGTTGATAGCTAGGGTTAAAGAACTGGAGAGACGGATACTAGCTGATCCATAAATGCATTGGAATAATAACTTTAACACTGTAGTGTCAATTTTTCTAAACAAGTGGGCTAGCCAACCACCTGTGGTAGCCAAAGCCATCTGTCTAGGAATACTCATCCAGGGAATAATAGATGGGCTCTTGATTTAGTTGTAAAGGTACTTAGTAAATGTTTCTTGAAGAAATAAATAAATAGTAGTGTTTATTCATTTTCTGTCAATGAATATTTTCACTTTCACTAAATGGTAATAGTGAAACCAAAATCAAATGCATGTTTTCTTCCTTACCTCATTATTTACTAAATATTGTAATTAAAGAGAATTGGGAAACCAAAGCTTAGCATATTTAAGATTATAAAGTGGTTAATTTATTTTTCAAGGTACTTTTCCTTCTACTGCGTATTTGTATTATGCAAAAATATGCACATTCTATATCAACATTTGTAACATAAAAGCACCCATGGTAGAAAGATGTTATTTGCAATAATGTTGGTAAGATTCAAAGTTGTGTGGGTGAATGTGATGATGCTAATTTGAAGAAGGCAAACATAACCCACTGCCAGAGTATTAAGAGTCATGTCTGAATACAAAGTAAGGTGATCTTAATACATGTAGCATCAGAAAAAAAGATATAGCTTTCATCTGCTCTATATTAGTTGATTTCTAAAACACACATTACAGTTTCATTACTGCAATGTTTTCTTCTCCTTTAAATATCAGGGTTGGCCATGACAGGAGAAAAGAAATCTCACTTCAGCTCTGCAAGTAAACAGTTTGAATATTTTAAAGTTTATA
Organism: Callorhinus ursinus; assembly: GCF_003265705.2. Lineage (NCBI taxonomy): Eukaryota > Metazoa > Chordata > Mammalia > Carnivora > Otariidae > Callorhinus > Callorhinus ursinus. The sequence goes on from NW_027397064.1 coordinate 87,805,315, forward strand.
TTTTTCCTAGGGAATGATGTCAAAACTTGATAGACTAGGAACCCTTTTTAAAAATTCAGCAACCTTTTCATATTCCAGTTAGGAGTCCCAAGGTATTACATTTCTACTTTTGTAATTTATAGCATCCAGAATTATGACAATTACATTAGAAACAAAGTTAAAGTAGAATGTGACTCTTTCTAAGAAACAAATATTCAAGTTGATATTTATGTTTCATGTCAATCTTTCCATTTGGTGATGCCTTACGGTCATTGCTTCACATACTCTATATTTTGATATCAGTAAATGTCTAATTTAGCACTTCTAATGTTCACTCCAATGATTATTTTCTTTTTTTATGTAAAATTGCTTTTTTTCTGTGCATGATAGCCCCACCCAATATTTAAAATGTAGCTAAGAAAAGAGAATTTCACATAATTCATTTATATTCACTTGTAGAAATTAACACATCTCTGGCCACACAGTAGATATTTAATAAATATTTGTTTAACTAACTTGTTGAAAAATTGAATAATTTATTCATTTATTTACTGAGTAAATAATGACTTACTGTGTATACGGTACCATACTAAAAGTGTTTTTTTCTCCTTAATAATACAATATACATTTTTACAATTAGCTTCAGAATATTCCTCTGAATTAAGAAACTTCTAGATAAAGGAGATTTTCAACTGATGATTATTTGTAAGGTAAATTCTTTTGGCAATCTTTTTTTATTTTATTTTATTTATTTATTTGACAGAGAGAGAGATAGCGAGAGAGGGAACACAAGCAGGGAGAGTAGGAGAGGGAAAAGCAGGCTTCCCACTGAACAAGGAGCCCAACACGGGGCTCTATCCCAGGATCCTGGGATCATGACCTGAGCTAAAGGCAGACACTTGAGGCGCCACCCAGGCGCCCAGGTAAATTCTTCTGATCAGTGATTTTTTTACTTCATAGATATGCTTTTGTAGGCATAGTGTTTTTAAAATAAGCATACTCTAGACATTCATAACGTAATGCAACTTTATTTTAAGCTACTGTTACCAAATTATTCTCATAATCAATCAATGGTTAATTTTAATGAAAAAATGCATTTTCCAAATGAATTTTAAAAATATGAATTTAATGGGCTGACTTTCACAATGGCATTGTCCTCTTGCATTAAAAAAAAAGACGGTACTCTTCCTAGGTTCAAAGATCTGCACTAGATAAATTATAGATGAATTATTCTATTCCTCAAATATCTTCCCAATCTCTGACTTAAATGTGGCACATATCACTCATTTATATAATGCCTTATACATTTATAAGTTCAGTCATGGAGGTGCTGGTATGTTAAGAAGTCATTTCCTACTAGCTGTGACTTCCTCCAGTAAAGACAACTACACTACACTCGTAGTGGATCCCCAACTATTGTTACGAATTAGTTACTAACTGCTTTCTTATTAGGTACTTGTTGTACAGAATATAATAATTTACAATGTGTGTGCGAATGTGTGTGTTCATAGATGCCCCTCTTCAGCTTTTCAAGCTTTTCCTACTTTTTGTCACCCGCCACATTTGGGTGGAGTCAGTCTCCTTGACAGACTTTTCACAGATGCATTGGGATTTCAGTCAAGGCTGCACGGTCACACATCAGGAGCCCGATATTACAGTCAAGATGAAACTGATTATAAAATTTACTACTTAGACATGGCTATTGGTAGGAATGAAATATGAAAGTGTGCTTTCCAAAACAAGTAACTGAAAGTCTCAGGATCTTTGAAGGAATGGTGGTAGAGGTAAGGTAGATTGTGAGAATAAATGGAAAGATGGATTCAGAAAGCACAAAAAACAACAAATAGATGCAGACTGATCAGATGATTATATAAAGAATTCTATGAGGCATGGCGGTAAAATTAATATATTCTCGTCCCCACTAGTCACCTGGCTCCCTAAAAGATAGAATAGCACATTATATATTTCTTATTTCCCTTCTATTCAGCTGCTCCAAATTAATCCTAGCCATCTAGGCTTATCAGAAACAGTGTAGAAAATTACTCAACATTGTAGCCCAATTTCTTCTAAAGTTGAATTCAAATGCCAACTTATTTCAAAAATTATCATAAAACATAACCATTTTATTCTACTAACATAGTATTGGATTAGGCAACTCAGAGCCTACCTATAATATCAATTTAATCATTCAATCAAAAACATTTGTATGACATTTGAGGATTAGATAAGGTTCAGACTTGGATATTTACTGTTAATGTACTACTTCCATCTGTAACTTAGCTTACAGTTGGTGTAGAGCCAATCGATATTCCAGTTTCCGGATAGAAGTTATGAAATATATTTGTGAGTTGTGCAAATCAATCTTAGTGCCTGCTTCATCTCAAATACTATTTATTGACTCATTCACTCATTTGTTAAATATTTGTTAATTGCCTGATAAGTGCATGTATTTAGAACCAACTAGGGAATTTAGCCCAGATAGCTCATCCACAGTCTGGTGAAGGACACAGTGTGGCTCAGTACAAAGCTCAGCATGAACCAGCACATTTTCTTGGGAATTTAAACAGGAACATGCGAGAAAAAAAATCAGTAAGCAGCATACATTGAATTTTAACCCCAATTATGTGTGCACATTGATTGCAGAGAAGAGATTATATTTAGGTTTGCAGTTACATAAAACTTCTATTTTTTTGACACTGTGGTCAAAGTCTATGCACTTAGAATCCGAGTTCATGGTTTCTTCTGAATCACACTTGGTCCCATGCATTAGTGAATAGTGACATGGTGAACCGATTGTTACAGCGCAAGCTCACGGTTTTTATCTCTTTCTCATTCTTAAGATGACAGCATACATTCAAGGAATTTACTGTTTCATTAAACTTAGAGGTTCATTTTTCTCCCCAAACTCAAAATGTCATCTCTTGAAAGTAATTTAGAACTTTTAATAAATACATATCCTTTGACCAGAGTCAGGATTTCATGACACACAGACTGGTTGTTTTATCTTGATTTATTCTTGAGATGTGAAATGTCTACCTATATTATTATTGTTTGCCTTGCAAACACAGTAACTCTTTATGTCTTTTGATACTGTATTAAGGAAGAATCTCTTTTCAAGGCATCTTAAGAAACAAATGAGGGATCCAAATTAAGCTTAAATATAAACGCTCTGTCTTTATCAAAGCAGGTAATATAACCCAGGTGACAAAGAAGAAACAGCTTTCATCTCTGTATGGCTAAGATCCCACATGCACAGGTGGCCAGAGAGTTGTTTTCTCTTTTTTAGTCATTCTGGATTTCTATAAGATTTGCATTTCATAAGATTGCTTTAAGATTTCACTCTCAAGGAATATGCCTCCCCTTACTTACTTGAGTGTTCTTGGCATCCAAAAGATTTTAACAAAATTCAGAAATAAAATGGAGTCCTTCCTACAGTTCTCAAAACTACGTTAAAAGATAGGATCCATAATTGTAAAAATAATATAGTCTGTGTTCTGCCGGATATGGTAGCCACTAGCTATGTGTGATTATTTAATGTTAATAAAAATTAAATAAAATTAAAAATTATTTTCCTTAGTCACATTAATCACACTTCAGGTGTTCAATAAGTACATGGTTAATTCTCAAAAGCAGCTCAGACATACAGTCACGCACACACACACACACACACACACACACACACACACATCCCTAAAAGCACCAGGTTTTCCTTTTCTGGTTTGCATGCAGTATGAAGTTCACATCCAATAGGTAAACTACAGACTATGGAATAGGGAGAAGTTTCAGACTGTGTGCTTCATGACAGTGAATCAAGAGTAACAATAGAGCCAGTAAAAGTGCAACTTTTCTTCCAGAACATTCTGGTGGGAAGAGGTACTGTTGATCAAGATTAGCCATGGAGAGCAGAAGAAAACAAAGAATGTGCATGATTGATGTTGTTAGCAATTGTCAGCTTTTGGTACTCTGGGTTTTTTTTTCCAGAAAATTACTTTTGTTATAAATTCACATAAAAAGATTTTGCACTACTTATTATGTTTTGTAAAGACTCTTTAAATTTTGAATCAATTTCAAACATACAGAAAAGTCGCAAGAATAGTCCAAAGAACTCTTGTATACACTTCACCCATATCAGTTTATTTTTCTTTCTTTTTCTATCTCCCTTTAAATATCTTCTGGTCTCTGTCTCCTTGTCTCTTCTTTTCCTCCCTCCTTCTCTGTGTATTTTGTCATTAGAAAATAAGTTGCATAAATCATAAATCATGGCTCTTTAACCCTAAATACTTTAGTTTGTGGCATTATCTTATATAAGCACAGTGGAACTCTGAAAATTAGCAAAAAGTAACCTAGAAACTAATAATGCTTATTGTATTTTGGTGCTTATCTTTACACAGTAGACTCCATAAATTCCCAAAAGAAAGACATCTTTTAAAGTCTTAACTCAATGCTACTCTTCCCGTATAGATCTTGCTTTTATAAAATATTTGTTGATGTTTTCCAGGACCTTGTTACCATTCTTGCCTGATTTCAGAAGTAATCTCCAAGCCAAGCAAATATTTAGCCATGCAAGCCATTAGCATAGTCAATAGTCTTCTCCAGGGTCAATCACTGTATATATCAGCCTTCTAATTCCATCAAAACAAGACCATAGATACATAGAAATTAAATTAATTGACCCATCCTCTAATTTCAAAAGTTAAAAATTTCCTAATCTCCTTTTTTGTAGTCTTATTTTTTTTTGTTTGTGTGGTTCAAAGTTTTGTCAGAGTGATGTTAAGAAAGTAGAAAAATAAAGATTAAAACACGATATGTAAAACAAAATGTCCTGTCATTTGGCAGTTATCATGCAGTGTGTCTCCATTTCGTCAATACTATTGTTCTGTTTTGTCCTGTTTTTTAACGAGACATGGGTTTTATTTCTCTAACATGAATATTAAGTGGAACACAACACACACACACACACACACACACACACACACAATGAGCAGATATGTAGATCAAGATTTATCTCCTTAACTTTTTGAGACAAAGCCTCCACAGACTTCACATCCTGCTTTGCCTTCCCTGCAGCAAGGTGTCCCATACTGTGTCCCCATGGGGACACTGTGAAACTTGGTGGAAGTTGGCTGGATAATAAAACAAACAAGTGGTAGGTGTCCAGCTTTGAGATTGTAGGGAAAGTTGTTCTGAGCCCCAAACACTACCACACAGAAAGAAAAAAATAGTGGCAGAGAAATTCATAATGGAAATAAACTTAAGAGAATATTGGTCTGAGTCATCTTGCTGCTTCTTGCCAAAAGATCTCCTTTCTCTACATTTATTCCTATTTCATTGCACAGCCCATTTCCAACAAGTGTAGAGCTTTCTCCCTTATATCACTGCTTAGCTAGAAATGAGAAATGACTCCAACTCAAGGTGGGCATCCCTGTGGATGGCAATGGTGGCAATGTCTCTGTTCATACTTTCTCTAAATTCCCCCAAATTTGTCTACATTACCGATGACGATATTATTGTGGTATCTTGCGCATGGGTAGAACCTAGAAATGTAAAGGTTGAAGGGATTTAAGAATTCATCTAAGCTAAGCCTTTCAATAAGATTTGAGCACTTTCAGGGGTGTGATGCTTTGTTTCTCTTATTAATCTTAGCAACTAGCAGAGTGCCCGGCTCATGGTAGGTACTAAAAAGTGCTGATATTTGATGGCATGAGCCAACACCTTCACTACTGTTATGAAAAAGTGAATTGAAATTCAGAGAAGCAGAGTAATTTCTCCAGTGCCACAGAGCCTGTTAATGAAAGAGGACAGAATTGGAAGGAACATGTCAGTATTAATGCACCGCATATCAATTTCACAGCACAGTGTCATGCATGAGCAACTGCTATAAATGACCCTCTTGCAACTGAACAATTATTGCTAAATATCGCTGTTCACAGAATATACAGGTTTTTCCTTCAAAAACGTATGTGTGTGGTAAAATACTACTAAATTTGAGTCAAAATGCAGGTTGACAGATTTGTCCCTTAAATAGCTCTGTGACCCTCACTTTCCCCATCTACAAAATAAAGATAATAATTCTGACAATAATTAGCAACAGTCTAAAAACTTTTTTCACATAGGACACTTTCTTTCACATAGGACACTTAGATGCCCTACGATTTGAGCACTAGAATGCTCAAAAATACTAAAAAGGAAAATATAATTTTAGTTACTAATAAGAGAATTGTTATTTTAATTTTATATGGTGTTATATATTTAATATAATGTATTACATATAAGTTTTCAATTATTTTTCAGTCTCAGTCGAAAAGAGTCTCTTAGGCTTAGAAACATTAAGAAATCTTTGTTAAAAGTTTGAAATATAACTGAATATATGGGTGTACATCAGCTCACAGGCAATGTCAAATAAGAATAATTAACACCAAATAGGAACCTCCTCACGATTTTCTTTCTGCTCCACCTCTTCCATATCATGCCCTATGCAGCCTGATTCACCATGCTTCGTTACCTCTCCCAGGCCCAGCCCTCCCGAGCCAGGAGGATATTATATGCTGTGTTCTGAGAGCAAAAGCTCCTGGTGTGAGACAAATTAACACAGCACCAGGAGCCATTTAACAAATTACTTCTTTCAGTACCTAGACTGGCACCATGGTACCCCCCAAAGCTCAACGTTCACATCAATTAGATGAGCAACTGAGTCCCAGAGGTCGTTTTCTTCATGCCTACTCGGGCTGTGAACTTCCTTTAGAGCCAGAAAATGAGCAAATCCAAGAAGGGCAGACACATTTTCTAGACAATTTCTTTAGGGGAGAAAAATCATATACTTTAGAAACTCTCTAGCTGTTTCAATTTGCCTGTTTGTGCCATTTTTACTTTTAAGTATATATGTGTGTGTGTATATATATATATATGTGAGAGAGAGTATATATACACTGAATATACATACACTGAGGTCCGTAGTATTTGCTTCTATGCTTCCAGCCCCCTTAGTAATTTTTTCCAGTGTAAATAATAAATAACTGCACAATAAATTTTTGTTTCTAAAATTCATCTATTGCTTTTTCTCTTCTCTCTACTTTTGGTGGCCTCTAATTTCTTTTCTAAGCCTGAGCATGTCTGATTGACCTGGTTATTAAGCTGCAAACAGGAGAGAAATTTCTCATAATGAGAATTGTAAAGGAGGGAAAAAAATAGACAAACTAGAAAGAAAAAGAAGAGAAGAAAAGAGACAAAGAGGAGGTTTGAAGCATCTAAAAATATTCCTGGGAAGGTGTACAGAAATAACAAACACTTTTACTAAAGTCTTAAGGGGTGTTTTATGGCAGCGTGAAGTGTTTTGCAGGGGAAAAAAATCATGACATGGTACTTTCTATAAATACAGCACTTTTCCTCAGCATCTCAAAGACTATTTTTTCTTTTATTATTCAGTTGATCCTTTCACGATTTTTATAATGAGAATCTGAAATGATGAAAGATTTCCCCAAGTCTCTCCCCCATTCTTCTGTGGGAAGGTGGGAAGGATGAATGTAGATGGGAGCTAGGGAGGGCAACTGATGACAGTTCTGTGCCCCATAACTTCCTCTAGGGCAGGGGGAACAACTGTAATTACAGCCACTGTGGCATCTTGAATAACTTGAGACCAAGGAGGGTGCAGTATACAAGGTCTGCGTCAAGTGTGACCTCACTTCCTACCTCGGGTTTCAGGAGAAAGCCTTCCCTTCCACCTAACATTCAGGTGTCCAGCGTCCTTATGACTGTTCCCCCTGGTTTTCTTCTCCCCTCCACTCCCAAGCAATTCTTGTTCTTGGTAGAAAAGAAAGGAGGAATCTGAAAGGGCAAAAGTGAATTAAACAGACACAGAAAAATTAAAAACCTCCCAAGTGTCCCATAGCAAAGGAGAAGACTTTTCAAGGCCAGGATGTGCTCTGCAAAGAGCAGGTAGCTGGCCTGTTGATGGAGGGGGGTCGTACGGGTCTTGGAATCACACAGTGTTCGTGCCAGGTAAGAGTGGGAGGGAATAAAAAGGGAGGCGAGGCAAAAAGCACTCGCTTTTTGGAGTGCTTCTCTTTTAGAATTCGGGCCAATGGTCTGGCCTCACCGACTTTGTTGAAGCTGACATCATGAAATACATCAGCCCTATTAACGTGCTTTCCCTCCAATGCCGTATTTGTGGTTAAGGTGACATTGGGCTCAATTATAAGTGTGATACTCTGATCAAGTTTTATTTTCCAGTTTTAAGGGGATGGATTTATGCCTTAAGGGAATAGATTATTTCCTGCCCATTCTCTGTCCAACACTCTTCTATGTCATTCTATGTCAAGGTCATACTCTCGAATGTAAAAACTAAAAAAGGCACAGGGGAAAAAATGAAAATAACATACCTTACATACACTTCACGCAAATAGCCTTGTACTATTTTCTGATCCTGAATCTTAGTCAATAATTTCTCTCAGACAATTGGATGTGGGGTTGAATATAAGAAGTCTACTGAACTCTAAAGGGGCATTTTAATTAATTTTGTGATTTATTACTTACTAGGATAATTCCCGAGAGTCAGCAGAGTTGCTTACCAGAGCTATGAGAAATTGCTGGTTGTGAGTTACAGGTGAACCACATTAATCATTTCTGGGGTTTTGTCAGTGTGGGTTTTCACCCCGTGAAGCTTCTACCCCAAATAGTAAAGCATAATATGTTAACCCTGTATCACATCAGTATTCCTTCAATCAGAAATTAAAGTATCTTTATCATACCACCCCAGTTACACTTTGGAAATAAAAAATACTGCCATGTGAGACTAATCTGGCTAAAAAGCAATTAAATAAGCCAGATGATGTCTATCCTAAATTTGAATATGTTTTTATTGATTTATTTATTCAAGAAATAAGTTTTGTTTTTAGTGCTTACTTTAAAAAAAGAAAAAAAGCATACTATTTTAGGTGTTTGAGCCACAATAGTAAATAAAATCTGAGTGCCCACTTTCATGGAGCTTATATTCTAGTGATGGGAGACAGAGATAAATAAATTTATAAAATTCATTAAGTGGTAGTAATTGGATAAAAGGTAAGAATTAGGGATGCTATTTTTATATTGGGATGGTCAGGAAAGGGTTTCTTTGTTAAGGGTATACTTGTGCAGAGATCTCTAGAAACTGAGGAAAAGACAACGAGGGAACTCAAGGAAGAGCACAGTATGAAGTACTTCACAGGCCTGAGGTGAGTGTTTTTAAGGGAAAACTAGGAAGATGATGTGGCTGGAGTACAATGATCAATGTAGGGAGTGGTAAGAGAAGGAAGTAGAAGGAGAGCTGGAAGCTGCCGCATAAAGGGCCAAGAACACAGTGAGTTGAAGGTTTGAGACGGAAGAGATACAATCTCATATGTATTGTATTAGCATCACTGGAACTGAGACGGGAAGAAGAGATAATAGGGGGACAGGATGGATTCAGGGAAACTGTTGGAGGGGGTCCTGATAATAACCATGTGAGAAATGAAGCTGATTGAAAGTGATGAAAGTGGCCATGTTTACATATAATTCAAAGGCCTATTTAATAACAGATCAGCCTCAAGTGAGTGAGAGGTGTGACACCAGGCCATGATACTAAGGTGATACCAGGGTTTTCAACCTAATAAAATGGTAGTATAGAAATCCATCTTTTGAGACAGTCAACCAGGAGATCAGGTACATTTTGAATTAAACGTTTATTTTTGAACATATTAAATTTGACATTTTTTAGAAATTTAAGTAGAGATTTCAAATTGATAGTTTTAAACACAAGTCTGACTTTATTAAAGAGCTCCAGACTGGGGAAAAAAAAAAAAAAGCCTTTGGAAATTGTCAAGTAGAGAAGATAGTCAAGCTATGGGACTAGGTGAGATCAATTAGCAAGAGAGTATATAGAGAGAAGACAAGTTAACAAGACCAAGTCATTGGATGCACCTGCATTTAGATTCCAGGATGAAGAGGAATAAAACAGACAAACAAGAAAACAAACAAAACAGAAAAGAAGCTGGCAGACAAAGGAGGAAGTAAACCAGGAGTGCTATGTGAACAAATTGCGATGATCACCAATGAGTTGTTGATAGGTTGAATAACGTGAGTGTGCAGAAAGTTCCTCAGGATCTGACGATGTGGATGCCATTTTGCCATTGGCAAAATCCAGAGTATCCTCTCCATCATTCATCTCAAAGAGCAATCAGCCACATACACCTCATTTCCTATGAGGAGGCCAGAGCCTTTGTTAGAAAAAGTAGTATCTGAGATAGCTAACACCAACATAAAAAATTACACACTGCAATGAAAATTGACACTAGGAGAGGAAATAATAAATCAGCATCTTTTTCTCTTTTACAGATAATGTTATTTTAGTTTTACAATAATATAGAGAAAATAGGTCGCCCCCCCCAGGTTTTCCTGTGAAGGGAAAATAAACATTAATAAGGAAAATTATTTTTAATTTAGTTGAATTTGTCTCAATCTAAACAAACGAGTAAGGCATTCAAGAAACTAATTTAGATGGTTGACCATTCAAAGGAGTTAATTCTGAGTCCAGCGTCACCCATTAAAGAAATGTGCTTCTCTCTTAGAATAATGCTGATAATTTAATTCTGAATATGTTCTTTTTCTTCCTATTTTCCCCCTTAATGAGTGGCAATTCACCGATTTGACCAATGGAAAATACAGTCAAAATTTTACTGGTTACCTAGAATTTTTTGTTTTGTTTTTAAGCAGGCTCATGCCCAGCATGGAGCCCAATGCAGGCCTTGAAATCATCACCCTGAGATCAAGACCTGAGCTGAGATCAAAAGTTGGATGCTTAATAACTGAGCCACCCAGAGGCCCCTAGAATTTTCTTTTAATCATTACAGTTATTTTGGCAATAATGAGGATGACATCCTTTGTCTTATTTACTCTTTTAACTTAATTGGTTTGGTTTTATGTAAAGCAGTAAAGAACAGTTACAGCACCTTATGTTACTCAGTAAATACCTTTGGAATGAAAAAATGAATGACTGAATGAGTATATGTTTCCACAGTCTATCCCTTAAGTTTTGAGTAAACGTGACAGGATTTTCTGCCTACTCAGTTTTGATGCAAGAAAAAAGCATCTGGGTAAAATGAATATTTTAACTCTGTTTTTTTCTCCAGAAAATAAAATACTAAACACACTGATGTCAAAATTTTATTTAAAAATTAGTTATGTGGAATAACATTCACAAAGTATTGCCTAAAATATATGAAATTCCATATGTTCTACTGGATTTTGTTATTGCTATTATTAAGTGTTACTTATTGATTACTTAAGACCCCACCCATAATTTTCAGAAATCTTTTTTTAATCTACCCTTAAATCTCAATCTTCTATCATTCCTATTTCCCATCTACCAGAATCCATTATACCCTAAATTGTATCATTGCATCTAAATTACTTCATTGACATAATCTATTATTTTGTTTGTTGCCCAGGCAGGAATTTGTGTTTTTGAATTTGGGACATTGACTTAACCAGCATTGTATTTCCAAACCTGACCACTGTGTATTAGCTACTCATTAATTATTTATGGATAATAAATGAGTTAAAAGAAAGAAACCTACAGATTCACTATTTTATGTATTGTACATGTTGTAGGAAGCATCATCTTACACATTACACAATATTTATTTTATGAGAATCTACGGTAGACATTAAGAATAAATTCATACAATCAGAAAATGTAAACAAAAAGATTAATAACCATGAACTCTCTCTCCAAGGCGCTGTTTTGTTTGGTTTTTCTTTATAGACACTTTGCATCCTCTTGGTGATTATGTTTCAATCTTTGCTTTCAACATGGGGACTTCAAAACTGAATAGTTAATTTATCTCTAGAGTCTCTCAAGAAAAGTGTGGCATACACTGGCTTTATTTTCCTCTCTAGGTCAGAATGATGCCACAGCCCAGTGTCCACCATATCATAAAGTTAGAATATGAAGCCAGACAATATTACTCAATTACCAAAATGAGAGAATAAAGGAACGAAGGTGTTTAGTTGACCATCCAACTGCAAAGAAAAGAAAGTCGGATGATAAATCATTAGTTTAGTTTCTTTCAGTAACTCTGCTAAGGTAAGCCAGGGAAACTTCAGGCTGCCTTTAAAAAGTGATTTTATTTTTTTCCAACAGTTGTAGATGCACACAGACATGCACATGCACACGTACACACACACACACACACACACACACACACACACTTCAAATGCAATAATTTGAAGAAATGAGTTAATATGCTGCATGGCTGGAGTCCAGTTAACATTTCCCAGGAATTGCAGCTGAGTGAACTGAGCATGTTTATTACATACACTATCTTAGGTTTTTGATTGTTTCTCCTTTGAGATAGCACAGGGCTGTGCTTGTCCCAAAAGCTTGAGGCAAACTGATTTGTGAATGTGAACATGTGCATTTCAGGAGAAAGCAGAATAATACAGTGAGTCATTTCTGTCACAGTGCTTGCTTTTTCTAGGTTATGATCATGCGATTGAATTTGCTGCCTTCTTGTTTTGTATGCGTACACCCATTGCCAAGTAGCCTCCAGGTGCATGAACAATAACAACAAAGACGCAGTGAATAGCCATGTTAAAAAAGAAAACTGCTTATTGTAGCATTACAATAAGCTCAATGTATGAACAGTGGCTTGCAACTTTAACAGTACTGCCCCTTTGAGAGAGACCAGTTTAAAATCATGATCTTAAAGCACACCAGGATCTTGCATTCAGAGGAACGATGTTGGATTCAAAAACAAGTTTTCCAGCTTCCCAAAGAAAATGTTCATTTCCTCATTTCACACTAGATAACTCCAGGTGCCATTATCAGAAGTTGAGAACTAATATTAATTGCAAAGAGGTATCACAGAGAGAAATATCATCACAAGGCTGGCCAGTAAGCAAACTTTGAAGGATTTATGGGAAGAAAGTAAAGTCTGGACCCTGAAATCAGACAAACAGTTCCCTCGTATAGGACTACATGTGGTGGTATTTTGAAAATGTAGGTTTGTATAGTCAATACAAACATTGTGTCAGTAACATTTACTGCAAACCCAAAGTGTGTTGAATATTATAAAGCATATAACAGAATGAGGTAAGAGCTATTGTGATGACCGTTAACCACTTAGGAGACGCTTATACATAAAAATAAATGTGAGTTGGGTTCTTTAACACCTGGAGTTTGGAGTAGGAGGCAAATGAAGGTCATTTCAGATCCAGGATACAGATGTCATCCAGAATTAAAAGAGAAAGGGGTGATCCTAATAATGTCCATGTCAAAAAAGGCAAAAATCCTCATAAATTCTGTGCCCAGAGGGGACCCAGTACCTATTATTGATCATACATCCAGGTTGGCTGTGTAAACTGCAGTCTTCAGAGAGCCAAGCACAGGGTCCTTGGTGTTTAACTACAAGGTCTTGTTTTATTATTTTCTCATAAAACATCCGGAGTTTTCTTATTGAAGCATTAAAAAGAGACTAGATAGATAAGTGTCTAAGATGATTTAGATATAAAGACGGCATGTATTGAATGGAGCACTGGGTGTTATACGCAAACAATGAATCATGGAACACTACATCAAAAACTAATGATGTAATGCATGGTGATTAACAAAACATAATAAAATAAAATTTAAATATATATATATTTTTTGGGCCCTTCCCAGATGGGTTATGCTAGAATATTCTTATTTCTTATGCTGACATGAAGAAGTCCTAAAATTATAGCCCAGTCAAGAGGAATGAAGGTTGTGGGAGTCACTGGTTTTAGAATTGTGTGTAAGTAGCATTTAGCCACATAAGATTTTCTTCTCATCCTATCCCATTATATATGTTTTCCTAATCCTTTTAAAATTTAGTTGTAGAAATAAAATGAAAATGTCTATGTCTTCCATTTTGGCCAAGGGTACTTTTAAAATGCTAAAACACAGAGTGATGTCACCAAGATGGTGCCATCAGTTGTTCCTGACTTTTCTCCCCCTCAGGAGAACGGCTTACATCTACTGAAGAACAAGAGTATCCGAGAACACAGGGGTGAGGCTGAAGCCCCGCTGCACCCTGGAGACCAAGACAAACTGTGTTAGAAGGGCGAGAGAAGCAGCTACACATTGAACACATTGTCCCTCCCCCAGCCCAAAGCAGCACTACTCATAGAGGTCTCTCCTGGACCTCCAGTTCCTGCGGGGGAAATGACAACCCAGGGGTAGGGAGCCGGAGAGGCAAAGAGCCTCTCTCAGCATTGTGGGTTGTGTTGTGGGAGTCCTTAATCAAATCTTGTACCACAGAGATTGCAGGGAAATCTGCAGGGCTCAGCCCCTGAGAATCTGACAGCAAAACCACAATGAGATAGCCCCTCACACCTGTTAGAATGGTTGTCATCAAAAAGACAAGAGATAATAAATGCTAAGAGTGAATGGGGAGAAAGGGAACACTTGTGCCCTCTTGGTGGGATTGTAAATTGGTACATCACTATGGAAAACAGTATGGAGCATCCTCTAGAAATTAAAAATAGAACTACCAAATGATCCAGCAATTCCACTTCTGGGACTATATCCAAAGAAAACAGAAACACTAACATGAAAACATATATGCACCGTAATGTTCATAGCAACATTATTTACAATAGCCAAGACATGGAAACAGCCTAAGTGTCCACTGATTGATGAATGGCTAAAGAAGTTATATATATATATATATATATTCAGCCACAAAAAACAAACAAACAAATAAAGAAATCCTACCATTTGTGACAACATGGTAGACTTTGAAGTCATTATGCTAAGTGAAATACGACAGGCAAAAAAAGACAGACACTGTATGATCTTACTTATGCATGGAATCTAAATAAATAAATAAATAAATAAATAAATAAAAATAAACCAAACCAACCAAACTCTTAGAAATCAGACTTGTGGTTACCAGAGATGGAGAGTGGGGAGAGGGGTTGCTGGAGAAGATTCTAGTTATAAGTTAGTACTAGGGATGGACTAGCATGATGATATAGCCAACACTGCTGTATGATATATAGAGAATTTTGTTTTGAGAGCAGAGGGAGAGAGAGAATCTTAAGCAGTCTCCATGCCTGGTGCAGAGCCTGATGTGGCGCTGGATCTCATGACCCTGAAATCATGACCTGAGCCGAAATCAAGAGTCAGATGCTTACCAGACTGAGCCACCCAGGTGCCCCCATAGGGAAATTGTTAAGAGTAAATCCTAAGAGCTCTCATCACAAGGAGACGTTTTCCCCCCTGTATTATTTTCTTCTTTCTTTTCCTTTTATTTTATCTATATGGGAAGATGAATGTCAGCTGAAACTATTGTGGTATTTACTTCACAGTATATGTAAATCAAATCATCATACTGTACACCTTAAACTTACACGGTGACGTATATCAATTATTTCTCAATAAAACTGGGGGAAAATGTGCTAAAACAGACAGAACCAAAGGGGACAACTGAAATAAGAAAGCTGCTTTCCAATCTTTAACTCTAGTTTACTTTACATTCATATGGGAATTTGCTCATATAAACCAATGAAATAAATCTACACAGAATTGAAAAAGAAAATGTCAAAAAGTAAACACTCCAAGGGCATACAGAAGATTGAGAGACATTTTATACATGAAGTCAAAAGTTGTAACTACCTACAGTTACTTAACAGATCTGTAAATATACTTCAATTGCCAAAGTAGGCTTGATATCTCAACTTATCTTCAAGATTATTTTTAACTATTTAGATTAACTTTACATTGCGAACAAAATACATCACAATTGCTATATCATAGAGATCAGAGGAAGATGCAAAAGCCACTGGCAAGCAGCATGTATATTCAAAATTCCTAAGTATTCCACTTGTGATTATCACACCGTGAGAGATAAAAGAGAGTAAGCATCCAGTTACTTCTACCAGAATTGCAAGTTCTGTGATAAGAAAGCAATTGTAACAACCTCGTAATCATTACTGCCTACGAAAAAATTTGCTAGTTGCTCCAGCTCCTAAATTTTACTATACTAAGAAAGATAGAAGAATCAGATCAATGTGAAATAAAACCTTGCTTCAATGCAGCTGTTTTAGGGGAGATAAAGGAAGAACCAGGAAGCCTTTGTCTCCCAGGGAATGGATCTCAAAGGAAACATCATGGCAGGATTGAATCGTGGTCACTGCCTGGGGCTGATATTGTGTATGTCTTTGTTGTTACCAATGATGCCTTGAGACCCAGTTTGACTTCTTAGCTTTCCCTTAAACAAGGAATCAATTTGGGAGAAGTCTTAGTATTAGTCAGTGCAAGATCCAAAAGTAATATTTATCAATATATCCTCTGCTAGCTAAATTCATGACTGTGAGAATGTACTGCTTTATATCCAATAGTTGCAATAATGGGAACCACTGTTGTGTTTCTCTGCCCAAATCACTTTAACCCCGGGAAAACTACCTGTCCCTCTCCCTATTATTTCTTATAAAATTGAAAATGTCCTAGTTTCTACAAGTCCACTGGCCAGAAGGGTAGGCACATGACCTTGCCTGGTTAATCACAATACTCCTTACCTCTATGGAAAGTGATTGGTCCAAGAGTTAAATACAAGTCCCAGGGAGAGCTAATTAGTTTCCATGTGATTTGGTAGGTGGTTGCTGGGAAAGAAAGTATTTTCTTCTCTTGGGGTTATATGTTATAAGGTTTTGGTTTGGAAAATATTCATGACCAAGCCTGTCTGTGACAGGACTAGAATGAGATCAACATACAAAGAGAAACAGAAATAAGCAAAGCTGAAAATAAGAGAAAAAGAAGGACTGGAGAGAGAGAGAGGGAGAGTGAGAGAGACAGAGATAGAGAATCCCAACACTATTTTGGCCCTAAAATCCAACACAGAATATGATCAACCCCTAGATTTCCTGGATATGTTGGCCAACAAGTATCCCACTGCTTTTAATCTGAAGTCAGTTTGAGTTGGCTTTCTGAGATTTCCTACCAAAGAATCCTCAAATTTGCAGTGCCACTTCTTTCCACTTAAGAATTTTATCCCTAATAAATAAACCTCTGCTTCTAAGCTTGGGTGTTTGAAGAGCTTTATTCCATCCATCTAAGTGGGTAGCTTGATTAGGACTCTCATAAATGACTCATTCCCTCCTTAGTCTACTACATAAGTCAGTTCTATCCAAAACAGCTGTTCTAAGAAGATCCAAGTCCTTATTTCTATACATAATTGAAGGTGACTGAGCCCAATGTTTAGTCCTCAATTTCTTTTGAATGGACAAGAGTTCAGAAGCCCCTCAGGCGGATATCTCTGTAAGATATATTCTGCCTTCATTCTGGTGCCTAGAAAAGATTAGGCTAATGGGAATAACAAAATTTCCCTGATAGTTTGACTGGCCTTTGTAAATCCTCACCCAAGAGGTTCCAATTTGTTCTGTTTTGGTTATTCCAGTCTGTTATGGTCATTCAGCAGAAAGCCAAATTTGGATAAGGAATGGGAAAAGTTAAAGTGATACTGTCAAGAATCACACTAATCCTACTTGGAATTGACTTGCCTTCATAAGGATACTTTACTCAAAAAACAAATATAAACACTGATCTCCTGTTTTGGACTCAAATACTGAAAATCTTTTAGCGAGCCTAAGCTTTAAAAAGAACACACTAAAGTTTACCTGATCTGATTGTATGTGTTATATCCAAAGTCAAAGTTATCAGGTAGTTGTTCCATAAACCAATAGTTCAAAGGTCAACGAGATGCCTTCTATACACTGACCAACCCAGAATATCCTCATGTAAGAACTGAATTTTCAGCAATTGCTCTTTAACAGATAGATATGCAGTTCCAAAGACTGGTAAAGGTATGTCCTCAGGGACAGGGTATCTAGTCTTCAAAAAATAACAAACGCCCCATTTTAATCTACTTCTGTTGCCCTCAGTTTGTGCGTGTGTGCGTGCGTGTGTGTGTGTGTGTGTGTTGAATACATTGCAAAATTCTGAAGCCCATCTTGCCTGACCCTGCTAATTATTCTCAGGTTTTGCCAAAACCTGATTCTTAGGATGTGAATGTTCAAGATTTGTTGAAGAATTCTGCTCTCTTACATATCATCTGACTTACCCAATTCTTTCTTCCATTTCATGATTTAAGTTTTACTTTTGGAGGCATATTTTGAATGATATCTGCCTTCGTTTACTTTTTTAGGGCTTTGGTTTTCAATTCACAGTCTATTTGACTTGAATTACAAATTCTTGAGAAAGCCATCTATTTGAATATATATTTATATACATAAAATTTTATTTTTAATAAGAGGGTCCAAGTTCTGATATGGCTTTATAATAATCACAGTATCTAGTGCAATTCAAGCATGTATACTTTTCAGTACCCCTTTAGATCAACACACACACACATTTTTAAGTAGAATGCAGGGATTTGGGGGGATTGGTAGAATAAAATAGCTTGAAATTATTATCTTCCATATATAGAGAAAAATGTCTGGCCTGGGTACAGGTTTCTTTATTAAAGCCATAAGAAAACACTGGCATATTCAACATACATCTCATGATTCGGATCTAACACATTAATAGTAGCAATCAGCTTCCCAACATTAATCTCTGATTGGACACCATATAATCATCATGCTTCATTACTAGTCATAAACCATCTGATTGAACAAAATCTAAATTTTTTTCTCCTTATTAGGAGATATCAAAGTTATTGGCAATTAAAATATACTTATGCCACCGAAACCACTTTGACATTTGTGCACCAATTATTTGTCACCTACTGTCAACAGTTGATAACAACTCCTCAAAATCACTGACCTGATCCTTCATCATTTCTTGCATGGCTGTTAGCCTCTCTCTACTCAACTGCAATGATCCTTACAGATATCTGTGCACTTATCTTCTTCACCCTTAACTCCTCACTTGGTTGTACATGCTTCAAGGGCAGAGGCTACATTTGTGAACAAAGCCTAAAACATTGACTTTGACTTGGTAGGCACTTGGTACATCTTTCTTTAAACAGGGAATCATTGACCAACAGCATAGGAAAATGAAGATGCTTCTGGTTGGTGCTATAAAGAGGATTTTTAACAATTATACTGGGGGAATGTTGGATTTCTAAAAAGTATAATAGATTTGTTAACTTCAGAATTTTCAGTGCTTTAATAAACATCCCATGTGACTCAGCAAGGTTGGAGGTAGGTTGAAATACAGGTTATACAGGTTATAGCTTATGGTGATTCTTTGATATGTTAGAGATATTTCTGCAGACTGCTTCTAGGGACTCAGTTCTGCAGATCTCATTTTGGGAAATAGTTGTTCAGTGATCAAGAGTATGGGCGTTATAGAGTATGGGCTGTGTTCAGCTTTTATCTCTGACATTTACTAGCTGTATAATCTTATATAAATTATTGAATTAAGATCTAACATAGCCCTAATCTGATGCCTTATATGTACAATGGGAACAATAGTAGCTACATGTGATTATGTTGTAAGGACCAAATACAATGACATATGTGAAGTATTTATCACAATGCCAAATATTTAAGGCATTACTGATTTTTAAAAAATTAATTGGATTGATTGAATCATAGGTCATCTTCATAGTATTTATTACTGGCTCTTAAATTTCCTTTCTACTGGATCATTCTTCATTTTATCCACCTCGGGCAATCTCTTTCTTTTTCCATAAGTCTAGACCTGTTTTAAAGGACCTTGCAAAATATCTAAGCTCCAAGAGCATATATGAATCAAGCCCAAGCCAAAAAGCTTTACATGGGGAATTTAAAAATATCCTTTGGGATGAGTGGCGGAACTTCTCATGGTATTAAAATTCTTTAAATTGCTAACCAAGCAAGCTCCTTTTTTCCCCTTATAAAACTGTTTTGTTTCCCTTATGGAACATTCCATTGTTCGACCCAAGTTTATTTCATTAAGTTATCCTTGGTCAAAGAACAAATCTATTTTCAAATGTACATTTCAATGACTCTGCAAGCTCTTTTGAGAGCTGCTCTTCCCACTGCAGAAGAGTTTGGAGAAAATGTGCCCTTTCTCTAGCTATTTTCAGAAACTCTCCCTTTGTTTCAGAGACAATTGTGTTTAATTTTGGCCTTTTGTGGATGTGCAATAGCAGGTTTAATCCAGTCAAGCGACAGCCTTCCTTCCCTAGGTTATCAACTACAGCCAGAGTGAAGGGCTATTGTCTGAGGCCCATGGACCTCACTTACACAATTTGCATGCTCCTTAATTCCAATTCTGTTATACTGTGCGCTGCTGGGCTTCACCATCTCAGCTGGAAGAGAAGTCAACCCAACACAGCAGTGTCTCAATCAACGCAGAGCCACAAAAACATGCCTAAATCAGAGGTGACCTCAGAGGCTTTGAAAGTCATCAGCAGAGAAACCGAAAACATACATAGAAAGCATTTTTCCCTCTTGCTGCTGCATTGTCTTTACTTTATCCTCTCCATACAGTAACCCTATTCATGGACAAAGTAATACCTACCAAGCAGCATGATGACTTCCCATTTGTGGCAAACTGAAAACAAGAACCACAATAAAGAGAATAGTCACCTAAGAATACACTTCACCTAAGAATACACTTCAGCAGGACAATAAGTCTTTGGCAAAATGAACAAGAGGTACCAGAGAAAGGGATATAGGCTACACAAAGAAAAGAACTATGTCGTGAGTTCTATTTCTTATTCCTGGTATCATTTGACACGGATTTTTCTATTACAGTCAACATGGAAAGCATACAAAAAGAGATAAACAGCAATACCTTGGAAATGGAGCAGTTGTTTGCAAAGAAATAGATTTTAACCCCAGTGGCAGCAGCTGAGGGATCATTTAATAGGGGGAGAATAGAGACATCGTCCAGCTAACGCTCAGCCTAGGAAATGACAACAATCAATTTTCCCCTCTGCAACTACATCAATCATTTACAGGTGTTCATAGGCGGAGGGCCTTTTGCACATCATTATCACATCCGAGGAAAGTGAAACAACCGACATAGTCTATGTTGCCCAGAATCTGATATAGCAAAAGGGAGTGGAAAAACCTAGCTGGGGCATTAGAAACAATTCAAGACTATGATTTCGGGGGTCATAAAACTTCTGTATTTTAAAGTTAGAATTTTGAACAACACATCCACGCTGTGGTTGTAAAAATGCTTTGTGATTGATATATCCATTCCAGTGCAAAGGAATAAAGTGTAAAATGATTAGTCTGAAGTTTGGATGTAGACCAAGGTAAGGTATTGATTCCAGAAATACATATTGAGTGCCTACTACCATATTAAGTGCTAAAAAGTCAATGTGTGGTCAGCAGGGTTCAAATCGGTATTTGGAGAGTTCGGTAGATATTTTTACCTATCCCACCTGACTAGGAATTCTGGCCCACATTAGTGAATAATGCAGATTACAGAGTACACAGTAGTACCTGAACAAAGGTAGAGCTGCCCTGATACCCTAATGTTGCAGGTTTGGTCTTCAACCTTAGACATAATATAGTTACATCCACATTTTAAGGGAGAGTTACCCTTAAGCTAATTATTTGCTCTGCAAGAAGACTCAATTTTTTTGGTATTAATTAATTATTCATTAATGATTGTTATTAATACAGTAAGTTAAAGATAATTCTTTCTTATTGTCAATACCTCTTGTGGTATCTTGTTTCCAGATTGGCCACTATCAATTTCTTCTCTCCATGTATGACTATCACAGTCTCAAAACATCCTCTTAGATGGAGCAGAGATTGAGTCCCATCCCTGATACACAAAATATGAAGGATTAGAGCTTGGCCTGATTTCTGAAGAACGTTACACACGTCCTGTTGATGCATGTTGATGCATGCATACCATCTCAAGATGAACATCACTTGGATTTCACCTGGTCCTTCTATTTCCAGCTCTCAGTCATTTGATTTTATTGACATAAAAATCTAGTGTCGAACCAAAGAAATGTTTTTCTCTTCCCTTCCATCTTAACTCAGTAGATGCCTGCTATAGTTGTCATCTTATTTTCAGGCCGCTTAATTGCTTGTGTTCTAGTAATTTCTAGGTTATGGTTTTATCGTATCTCTAGTGTATAACAAAAATGCATACAACTCTTCAAGAAGCCAAAATGAATTCTGATCAAGTTGTATACTCTTGTCAACTTTCAACCACATGGATACTTTATAGACAGTAATTAATTTGGCTTAGAAGTTCATTTTACCTTGGCAGCACTATCTATATTCCATCCTTCTGAAAATATGTTTGTCTTCTGAACCCACTAATTTATAGTTTAACCAGTCAATGCTTGTGAAAGAAAAGTATGACTGGATCATTTACCTAAAGAAATCCTGGCTGTAGCACGGCCACCCGAACAGCTTCCTAGGAATCTGAAGCTTCCCAACCTAATTCTTTTGGTGCATTTATTATAATGATGCCTTCCATATCGGTTCAATACAAAACAAGGTCATATCCAAATTAGATGAAGACCTAAATACAAAATGAGATAGACACATGATGGAAAACAAGCCCATATATGGTTCTCTCTTTTCTTTGTACCCATGTCTCAACTTGCGCGTTGACATGCCTTCTTTTATTTAGTCTTCTAAATACACAGATTCAAACAGATCCTTTATAAATCCCAACTCCTTATAACTTATTGCAAATCCCTTTTACAAAGGGACTATCATTTAGTACAATAAACAGACCTCCTATCGATTCTCCTGTCTAGGTAGCTGATGTCTTTATTCAGAAGCTCAATTTTTATGTAATCTTGAACAAAGACTTGGTATGGTGTGAGAGGGACTTGATCAAGGGATATGAGGTCCCTGGAGGGCTAAAAATACACCAGGGAACAAATAAATAAGTGAGTAAATAAGTATATGAATCAACACACTAAATACTATTAGCTAGTTGTATATTAAATTAGTTGCTTCACAACTACTTATAAAAAAATCCATCTTAAACTTCTAAATTTTGAATAAAAGGTGAATATATCCAAATGGCAAAACAGCAGGACAGCACAACAAGGTAGGTCTCCCTGTTATCTCCACCCTTGCTGCTTGCCAGGAAGCAGTGCATATCCCTGCCATTATTGTCACATTATAGCTTGCATAGTGCTTTAGAGATCAAAATATGATTTCACTTACAGTATCTTATTTATATTTGGCAGCCAACTTCAGCAACAGAGAGACAAAAGATTACACTTCATGTTTCATAAATGAAGAAATCGAGAGAAGTGATTTTTTTTCTGAACTCATCCTATTAAGATGGAAAGTATATCCTAAAATCAAGTCTGGGTTGGAGCCTTTCACCTAATTCCTATCATAAGGGTAAGTTCAGCAGGCTTGGATAGCCCTGAATACCCCCAGATCACCTTCTGTTTGCAAGAGTGCTATCTTTTCAAAGTAAATGTACTCAAGACCAAAAGTTGGATCTGTAGCTGAGCCATGAAAATGACCAAACAAGTCGAAGGAGTGAGATACAGCACTCTTAAGAAATCTCTCAGCTTCCTCATGAGGCAACTGGGCTGGCAATCTAGGGGGGAAAGCGGGATGGCATTCAGGATCTCTAAATCTAAAGTAAAACTGGCCATTACAACAAAAGGTGATTTACACAAGTCAATAAATCAAACTGACACAACTTCAGAGATTTCTATTTTTTTCAAAAAAACGCAGTACATTTAAATATAGAAGCGGCTCTGATTCCTTGGTAGTGCCGTCAAGCTCGTCTGACAATTTCTTTTGACCCTAGAGCATAGGTACTATTGTTTGGGGGCGCTTAAAATGCTTTATCTACCAGGGGGACTATGTCGGCGGGCATTTCTCCCCCAGAGCATAGTCAGGATGAGCCAGCCCCAGGCATGTCCCCAATTTTTATCTCTCAGCCAGCACTACGCTGCCAGGCGTGCAACTCCCTTGTCTCCAGGCAGTCCCTGGAAGCATGGTGACAGGTAATTATAAGAGTTAAATAGGCCTGGCATTGTCATTTTCAGAAACTGCTTGCAAAGCACACAAACTCCACTTGCTCCACGACCCCCCACCCCACTTCAACATCCAAGACAAATTTAAAAGGATTTTTATTTAGAATTTCATGTTCCATAACCATTTTGCGATTTTTTTTTCTCCCCAGGGAGAACTTTCATTTGCTGTGAGCAATAGTTTTTTGGTTTTTTGTTTTGTTTTGTTTTATTTTTGTTTTCAAACCAAGAATTTAATGTGGCTGGCCAACAGTCCAAGTTATTATGGCCAATTAAGAATAAAAGAGAGGCTCAAGTCCAGTGATGCAACAGATAGCAGAAAACTTTCCATTCATCATGTTTCCACAGCTTTCCCACAAAGGAATATGTTTCTTGGGTTGCTGTGTTAGATTTGAACAGCTTTTCCATTTCCCGAGGACTGTTCACCTCAACAGCAATTCAACACAGGTTACTCTAATCCAGTGTTGGAAGGGTGGGGGATATTATCATTATAAAGTGTTTGGGAACATATGGTTTGGTCTAAAAGAGCAGAAATACTCTGTATTGGCTTAAGTCCATTTATTTTCATTAAGGGAAAACATGTTGGTGACTTTCATGCATTGGTCCCATTAGGATTCTTCTTTTCTATTTGCTGGTTTTTACAATTTTAACTTGAATTATGAAAGAACTGTTTTCTTGTACCCTCTACCTCTTAATCAACTTTTGAAATGTACATATCATAGCTGTCAGTAAACAAAGATTTTTATTTGCTTTCAAAGAGAGAATCATGCCCTTCCATACATAAACCTTGCCCTTTGCTCCACCTCAATTGCTTTAATCTTTTTACCTTCTCAATAATTCCATCATATAACTCAGTACTCTAAAGTGGTAAACTCAAACACAGTGGTGAAGACATTGTCAATTCTAATTTGGGGAGAGCTGCTGATCTTAACTCCTGAGGGTGTCTGCATAGCACTTAAACTTGTAATTGAGTGATGAATGCTGTTTTTCATGTTATCTGGTAATCCAAGTCTGGGACTTCCAGTTATAATGACTTGGCTTTGTGTGAAAAGACTTATAAATTTGGCTTGGTGTCCAGAGGTCAGTTCAATAGAAGAGTCAGAGAAATAGGAAGATTGTCAATGTCAGACGTATGCCTAAGAGGATTCTGATAGTTTAGTTTTCTGCCTGAGCATCCGATCATTTATTTAGCTTCCCTGAGAGATTTTGGTAACGTTTATTTGCTGTTTTGCAATTGGAGTTTTCCTACAGAGCCCGTGGAGGGGGACAGGAAAGATCAGAACTAGTTAGTATCAACTTGAAGCATCTCTTCAGGATACTTAAAATAAATTGCATTCAAAGATAGGAAAGGGAGGAGGAGAAGAGACATGGATGCTGAGTGGGAAAGCAGGGAGATAAGGCCGCATCCGTTTGCATGAAAGCACCCACTTTTCATTAGGAACATCATAACAAGTAAGGCAGAGTGAGACAATTAAGGTAAGAGTTTCAGGGACTAACAAAGTCCAAAGTCTAAATCTTCTGGAATTGAAATGGACCAGAGTATGTATTCTCTAGCAGATTAAAATAATACTTTATTGATGCCAGATCCAGAAAGATAATGTTAATGGGGTCCACTAGAAGAACTTCCATTGAAAACATGACTTGCCTTGAGGGAAGCCAGAGAACAGAGTTCAGAAGGGTGAATGCCCGCCTTCAAGGTTCCTGGATAGGAATCTCTGGGATGTATGTACTTTACACTGAAATGCTTAATCAAAAGAAAATCTTCAAATCAGCATTGGATGGGCCATTTTCTTCTGCCAAATGTTAGGTTTCGTGGGAAGTGTCAGATAGTAGGCTCCATTGTGATGCAAATGAAGTCTTGGTGACCCCACTCTCCTCAGCCAGTCCTCTCTTCCTTATGAGCAAAAATGGCAGCTGCCTATGCAGGGGGTGTGAAGGACATGATACATTTGAAAACACTCTCTTACGGCAGTGCCAGAACCTCTCACACAGTCATTCCCTGTCCTGGTCCGTTTTCTTTTTCTTCCTACACATGGAACTGTTGGCAACCTGACTTATTCTGAAGTTGCCTTTATCACCTCTAAACTGGTGGCCCACCCTTCCTACCCACACTTGTAACTATTTATACCAAGTATCTCCTGGTCACCTTTCTTTCTTTTTTTTTTTTTTTCTTAAAGATTTTATTTATTTATTCATGAGAGACAGAGAGAGAGAGAAAGAGGCAGAGGGAGAAGCAGGCTCCCAAGGAGCAGGGAGCCCGATGCAGGACTCGATCCCAGGACCCTGGGATCATGACCTGAGCCGAAGGCAGATGCTTAACCATCTGAGCCACCCAGGCGCCCCCCTGGTCACCTTTCTTAACAATCAGCAGAACCTCGATCTCAGTGTCCCTGGAACACAAGATATCACGTGCCACAGAAGTCCATTCATCTTCTGACTTCCATACTAGAATCACTGGATCCCATTTGCTGTGGACAAACTCAGGAAAATGTGCATTATCTTTTGAACCTTCTTTCTCTTCTGCAAATCATATCCAATAAATTCTCAATGTCTTCCACTTTTACTCTTCAGAGAGATTTACCTTATCATTCTTATCTCCACTATTCTCCTGTTGCTTGTGTAAGGGAAGAAAATAATTTTATCTGTACCCTTCTAGGTTCTTGGCTAAGACACCCCTATAAAAAAAAGACAGATTAACAGGAGCAAAATAGAAGTTTAATAACATATATACCTCTTGTATACGGGGAAGATACCCAGGAAAACTGAGTAATTCCCTGAAATGGCCCAAGCCAACACCTTAGGTATGATCTTTAACTAATGACAAAAGAAAGATGCTGGGGGTTGAGAGTGTCAGGACTCACTTATGGGAAGTTACCAGGAAACCACAGTAAACAAAGATATGATTGTCATGCAGATTTGTTGCTGCCTTCCTCAGTCCTAAGAGTTTCTAGAAGTTTGGTTATCTCCCTCTCCTGCTACAGAGACACACACCCTTACAAATGGAGATTTTCTTTATACCTGTAAATGTCTCTTATAAAAGGGTAACTTCTCAATTTTCAGATCATTTCCTATATCTGCTGTTTCGTAAAAATAATCAGCTTAAAATAATTTTTATATCAAAGAGGCATATATTGGGGTGACATAGTCTGTTTCCCTTCACCTGATTTAACTTTCTAAAGTACAACTTACTGGTGAGAAGAGTTTGTTCCATATCTTTGAATGGGACCCACAGAGAAAGGCCAGTCCACTTAAACGGTATGACACTTCCATCTAACCAATTTCCTGCCTTATGTCTCACGTCAACCCTCATACACCCTTATGGTCTGGATCATGTACCCCCAAAGTTCATAGGTTGAAGCTCCAACTCCCAATACATCAGAATCTGATTGTTTTTGGAGATAGAGCCTTTAAAGAAGTGATTATGTTAAAATGAGGTCATTAGAGTGCGCCCTAAACCAATACGACTCGTGTCCTTATAAGAGGAGGTAATTTGGACACAAATATGTTTGCACATGGAGGAAAAGCCACATGAGGACACAGGAAGAAAGTGACCATCTATAAGCCAAGAAGAGAAGACACCAAACCTGCCAATATTTTGATCTTGGACTTCTAGCCTCTAGAACATAAGAAAATAAATGTCTATAGTTTAAGCCACCCAAACTATGGTATTTTATTATGGCAGCTCTAATAAGTTAATAAACACATTTTAAAACTTAGTAAAACTGTACTAATCTCCAGTTACAGAACCATGATTCCAGTATTTCTTGCTCAACATTTCGTACATCCTTTTTGTTATTTAATTCCTTTTCTCTGTCCCTACACTTGTTATCCTCAATGCTAAACTGAACAGTTGCCTTTTTCTGGAAGATATCCTAGATTCCTAAACTTGGAGATCTTCCTTCTTTTGGTCACCAATAGCCCTTTATTTGTAACTCTAGTCAGGTACTTGCCACAATATGACACATACTATACTCATGTGTTTATTTGTCATTTTTCCCAGTCCACAATTCTTAAAAGCAAGCCCCTTGTCTAATACACTGTCGAAGTCTCCATAGTACCTTAAACTGTGCCCTGCACACCGGAGATGAGGACTGGGAGTACTCTAGGAGAACGGCGATATTTGCATTACTCATCACCTAGCCTCTAGTTCCAGCACAGCTTCTGTGAGAAGTAGTACTCTGTAAATAATCATGGCACAAATATATGCTCAAACAAATTGATTAAATGGAAGCTTAGAAACCATGCAGTTAAATTTCCTCACATAACAAGTAGCAAAAATGTAGTATCGAAAAGTCAATGTCTAACTTTGAGTTTTCTACTTAATTAGTTGTTTAACTAGGGCTACAATCTGGATCTCCTCAATTCATGGCAATTTGCATAACTCAGTATTGCTTTCCTGGAATAATATGACCCTGTTAAAAAGTTAGCACATTCAGGGCAGAAAAACAACATGAAGTCATTGATACATATTATATTGTGTTTATAGTGTTACCAGCGTATTGGAGTACAAGGATTTGAGAGAATGAGACCTGGATAATCAGATGCAGAAGGAGTGACATATCAGGTGATAGAAAATAGGGATTGATACCTGACCATTTTCTCAAGTATGGTTTTTCACTGAGATGCCAGTTTGTCCAGAGTCAGGCAATATGAAGACATTAGACACCAAGCATTTCTGCGTATGCATGCACACAAGAAAAGAAGCATTGCAAATGGAGCTCAGGAAAACAAGGGGATGGCAAGTGCTCTTATGACAAACTCAAATTACTTAAATTTTATTTAGCAATTGTTTTTTATTGTTGTTGTTATTTTAGAGAGAAAGAGAGAGAATGGGACGGGTGGGGGAGTGAAGAGAGAGAGAAAAATCTTAAGCAGGTTTCACGCCCAGTGTGGGGTCCAACATGGGGCTCAATCTCACGACCTTGAGTCATGCTCTGAGCCGAAATCAAGAGTCGGAGGCTTAACCAAGGAAGCCACCCAGGTGCCCCAGCAATTGTTATGGTATAATATTATTTCATCCCTATCACTGAGTTCTACTTTAGAAAGTTAAATGAGAGGAAGGGGAACAGAATATGTCACCCCAGTAGATGTCTTTTTGGCATAAAAATTATTTTAGGCTGATATTTTTCAGAAGCAGCAAACATAAGAGAAGCTCAGAATACCAAGAAGTTATCCTTTTGTAAGAAACATTTACAGGTCTAAGGAAAATCTGCATTTATAAGGGTGTCTCTCTCTGTAGCAGGAGAGAGTGACCAAATTTCTAGAAACTCCTCTGAATGGAAAGGGCACCCCAAATCTGCATAACAACCATACCCTTGTTTCCTGTGCTTTCCTGGGAACTTCCATAAGTGGCTCCTACCACCCCCTGAATGCTCTAATATTTCAAATTCTATTAGGTCAGGATCATTAATTACTACTATAACCTATTTGCAGTAGACTATAGACTATAGAACTCATGTTGTATTTGCAATGAAAATAATGTTGAGATAAAGGCAATGTGTTTTTCAACAGCTAATAGTTAATAAGACTGACACTTTTTCCACTTTTTCATGCTTACCCTCATAACACAAGGTTTGTCACCCTTGGCACCATTCACATGTTGGCCTAGATCATTTCTCTGCTGTGGGGGGTCATCCTGTATATCGTAGGTTATTTTAAGATGTAGCATCATCCCTACTCCACACTTGCTGCATGCCAATAGCATCTCCTCACCAAGTTGTAACAATCAAAAATGTCTCCAGATAATATTGCCAAATGATCCTTGGGGAATAAAATTATCCTGGGTTGAGAACCACCATTCATAACAGAAAAGCTTTTTGGAGATTCTATTATTTAAGGCAAGCTAACTCCTATTCAAACAAACAAATAAAAGCAAAAAACACAATGCCAGTGGCTAAACATAGTGGTTTATTTCTTGCTTTACCCCAGTCTAATGTGGGTCTGGATTGGGAGGGAGGGAGGCATGGGGCTTGTCTCATGCAGTGACCCAGGTGACTGGTGGCTCCATCATCTTCAAGGGTGCCCTGACTTGATACACAGTCAACAGATGGGGAAAGAGCCAGAAGGACCCTGTGTGGTAGATTTCCAATGGCCTGACCTGAAACTGGAACATGAACTATCCACTCACATTCTATTAGTTGGAACTCAATCAGAGGGCCTCACTTAACTGCAAGGGAATCAGAAATGGAGTGTAGCTCTGTGCACAAAAAAAGGAAACAATTTTAGTAATGTGGGTTTCTTCTGCATATCTAATAATACTAAAGGGGAAAAAAAAGTTGCATTTCTACTGAATGTGTCACAGACAAGGATGCTTTTGGCCTGTGTTGGGTCCAGTATATAATTTATTAGGAGTGGAAGAGTCCCTTCTTATCCCTGAGAGTTAGTTTTCCAGTTCCCGAACTAATGATGACCTAAAACAGAAAGTGCCCATCGTGAATCACCTCATGGTCACAAGTAGAGTGGGCTGCATGTGACTTAATATATACTTACGTTAAGTGTGTAGTTGATGGAAAGTCTTTTGTGGCCTCTCTGAGATGATATGTATTTTTTTTAAATCATCCAACATTTAAATCATCCAAAAAAAATCCAAAGTTAAAAACAAAACTGGATTCTTATGAGGAAGCCCTTAGTATATTCAATAGACATTTATGTTCTCAAGAGGGAAGAAAATTGAATCTCTTTTTCCCGTTTTTGTTTTTGCTTTCATTCATGGGACCCATATCTCCACTCTTCCATTGAGAACAAATTCATAAAAGAGCTGGCCGGAATGGAGAGAGTTCTGTCTGTGATTGTGGAGCAGAAGAAAGCTAATAGATCACACAAAAATCAAATCTGTGATCCCAGACCCATGATGTCTGTTCCATGTTACAAGAATGAGCTGACCCTAGATAAAGTGTCTTCCTTCCACTTTATTTTTGGATATATTCTACCTTCAGGAGTTTTACATCTCATCCCAGAGCTCTTTTCAAACTGCTTCCTCTCAGTCCAACATATGTTATCAAGAAAAATCTATTCAAAAGCACATGCCTGTGCCGTGGAGTGTTGCAAAAACACCACCTCTGCTCTCGCTAAAGAGAGAACCGTGCGAACAGCTAACCACATTCAGCATGACAGAACAGCCCGACTCCAGCAGCTTTCACAGACTGCAGAGTGCAGGTGATGGAATAATTAAGCTTAATTGGGGGACTATTAGCAAATGACTCATAGAGAAGAGTGTAAGTGGAAACTTGAAGGGTATATGACTTCAAGAGAAAAGAGGGGGAGGAGAAAAGATAACTGTAGGCTAAAGGAATAGTTTGATCAAAGGTGCAGAGGTGTTTTTGTGTATCTGGTGTGTTCGGGGAAGGCTGAGTAGTTGGCAACAGAATAATTAGCATAGCCAGAGGTCCTGAGCTCGAGATGATCTATCGATTCATCTCACCCTCACTCCACAGTTCTTATTTAGTCTCACATTCTCTATTTCCTTAAACATGCCTTAAATGAAACCGGGCTCACTCCCATTTCTACTGCTCTCATCATGCATGCTCACACCAACAAAAAATGTGTGACCTTGTAAATCTCCACTAAGCCAATGTTAGTCCTCCTTCTCCTGGAACTTGTTCCCTTTGATGCCAACTCACTTCCACACACACACCCCCATTCACAAATATTCGTATCTTTCTTCCCAGACCCATTTTTCACATTTAGAGACAAATAAATTCATGCTATATAATCTCATTTCTACAGATGTGGTATGTCTCATTCTTTAACTGAACAGTAAGAGGCATGTGGGCAACAAGCATGACTTGTAATTATCGGCAACATCCTTCACTTCTGTGAATGCAATTGCAATATAATTTGTTCCCAGCAAACTTTCTAAATAGGTCAGAAACTTGAGGTGATAATGGAATCAGCTTTGGTATTTAATTGCAGCATTAAAATAATAGTCAAAGATTGGTTGGCAAATATTCATCTTGCATTTGGTAGTTAAAATGATTTAAATTCATCACTAAATGTCCCTCTATCTATCACGTATCTTTAGTTGACCTGGAAGAAGGGTTTGCATATTTAATCCACTTTCTTGTTCTGGACAGCTGCACTGTCACTAGGAAGATATTCTGAGAGGAATATTTCTGTGTCATCTAACAAGGGAAGAGAATATCATGTTCTTCAACTCATAGAATGTATCTAGAAACCCTGAAATTATGCCAAGCAAAGATGTTGATTTTCTTTTTCTAAATAGTAGAATGAGGACTGAAAAGATTTAAAAGGACAAAGATGATTTTTCTAGTTTTTTACACAATATATCAAATTTTACTTATAAAGAAAGATTTATGGAAGCCAATTTAGATAACCAGATAAAATTAGATTAAATCCATAGATTTGGGAGGTGGTCTGCTGGAATTTGAATTCTGGTTTTATCATTAGTAATTTTCCTAAGGTCTCTGTCTCAGCTTGCTCACTTGCAAGATGGGTTATGATAGATGGTAGAAGTATACTAATGAACTTTAATTAATAGAGCTCTGAACTGAGTTAATATATTCAAAATACTTAGAGCAGAGTACAGCACAAAGCAAACCCTTCTCAAGCAATCGAGGAATTCCTAGCCTTACAGGCTTCCTTCATGGGGAGTTTCCACAATTCTAAAACTTAGAACCTCTCCTCATCTTTCCATTTTCTGCTTGGTTCCCTTGAGTTCCATTGTTAATAGGAGATAAGCCATGCTAATATTTGATGTGAATAAAGCATTGACATAAATAAATGGTTGATGTAGATAAAGAGTTTTGGGCAAAGATCACAAAATTTCACAATTCTGGAATGGCAAAAGATCTATTGAAAGGTGGAAAGAGTTCACTACAATTAAAATTGTTCAGAGTCAGACAGAATAGAAGTTTGGCTTGTTTGATGTAATTCTCCTACTCTATTTTCAAAAATACAACATAAATTTCCCCATTTGGGGCATATTTGATTGATAAAATAATCAAACTTTTCTAAAATTTTCTGGCCAACATCTATTCTCAGAAAGTTCTTTGTACTGTATACCAGTCACGTATGTGGAGTTGTGTTTCCCAATCACAGAATAGAAGCTCTAACTAGAATTTGGCAATTTGGTAATACATGGGATTAGTCCTGTGCTGGCTCTGAAGGCATCTTGTTCACATCTGTGAGTGAGAGTGATTGTAAATAATGTCTCCTTTACTTCTCTAGTGAGAAGGCTTTTACTGAATGATCATTACAAAGTAGCTGAAAGACTGAGCTCAGCATATTCTCCAAAGATTTATAGACATTCTCACAATTCAGGGATTTAAAAATATTATCCAGTGACTTTTCTTCCCCCAACAGAATTTAATAAAGTAATAGGTAAGAGTTTAATTTTCCTGGTGCTCACAACGTTTAATTCATAACTAGAACCGAGAAAGACTAACTCTACATTTTCAAGCAGTTTCAGAAAACAAAACTGAATGGATTTACTGAAAATCCGTCCAAAGAAAATGGTAGAGGTCGGTGTACTATGTAATGCAATTTTAAAAATTCCAGTTGTTTATGCGAATTTAATTGTTGATGAGATTTCCTCCCAACACATACATGAGTATCCACATGACTATGAGGAGATGGGTAGGCCTAGAACCTGTGGCTTTCTTGACATGGGAAAGGAAATTATTGTAATTAATTCATTTGCTTATGACAATTAAAAATTAGCTCAGTTTATTTGCCAAGACTGTCTACAATGTTGTCATTACTTTCAAAATTAGGAAATAGTAATGAGAAATGAAAAAAGCTGCCTTAGCAGTTTTAGAAGGAGGAGGCCTTTGTATATAAAAAAAAAAAAGACAGGATGATATAAGCATTTTATATTTTACCAAAAAAGTGATCTGCTTTTCCATCTTCAGCATCTGTATCTCTGTTATGCATATTTTATGGAAATTCATTTTTATGGTATTAATCTTGAAGCATTAAGTTTTTAATAGCCACACTTATTTTGTTATATTTTACACAGAAACATAATATATTTAAAAATATAGACCTATTTAAGAGTGGCACTAAACCCTTCCTAACAGATATACTTTCAAGGTTATCAGCTGCGTCTTGATGCATAATTTGGAGATGAATGTGTTCTCTAACTGCAATTCGACTATATTTGGGCTGCGGTTTACATAAAAATACGATTTTTAGAGAAAAATCATCATCTTATCTGAAAATGTTTCTGGGGATAGCTTGTTGTCCAGCTATCCATTCCCACAAATGATGGCAGATAAATTGCATATATTTAAAGGCAAGGAATGGCACTCTCTGCTACGAAATGAATTAATTTATCGTTTTCACCTTAGGTGGTCCACTGGTGACTGGGGCCTAGGAACTGGATATCTTCATTGCAGTTCTGCTCCAGGAGAGCAATCTTCATCATTTCTCTGCTACTGCTTTCAAATTACATAAAGCTCTGT
Organism: Callorhinus ursinus; assembly: GCF_003265705.2. Classification (NCBI taxonomy): domain Eukaryota; kingdom Metazoa; phylum Chordata; class Mammalia; order Carnivora; family Otariidae; genus Callorhinus; species Callorhinus ursinus. The sequence continues at coordinate 87,839,663 of NW_027397064.1, forward strand.
GCAGGAATAAACGGTAATGTATGGCTACGGCCCTAAACATGCGTATACGGCTTTACAGTATCATAAAATGAGAATCCTGTGCAGGCAATTATTATTTAAGCTGCTTTATTAGAGAGAAAGGCCACATGCTACATCTACATTTTTAGCTCTTTTTCATAGAAATTCACCAAAACATTACTGAGAATTAACACGTTTCTATACGGGGGATAGAAATAGGCATAGATTAGTTATGGAGGGGAAGATGCTATACCGAGTATGTGACAAACTGGCCTTCAATACAAATAACTTTATTATCCCACATAACAAGAAGCTCAGGGAAAGGGTGTGTTCAAAACCTGGTTGATTCAGTGGCCCAACGGTGATATCAAGGACCGAATTTCTTCCTGGGTCTTTTCTTACAATCATCTTTGGAGTCTTGTTGTCATCCTCAGACTAGTTTTGTTTATTGTCACAAGAAGTCTGCCTCAGAGCAATAAAGGCAGAATCTTCCTCGTTTACAATCACTCACTTGTTTATATTCAGGTGATACATTGAATATTCATCTTTTTCTTTGATCTGGTTGAGCCTACCTTAGTCACACGTTGACTTCCTATCCAATATAGGTTGTGCCCCTAATGCTGTAAAGTCACTGGGCTCTGTTACTGGAGTGCTATCATTTGAGGAAGACTAAATACTTGGATAATTTCAGGGTGCCTGTCAGTAAAGATGAAGGGTAAAATGATTGCTCTTATATGAAATCAACAGTGCCCCCAGAAATAACCAAGACAGACTTGAGTACCCAATTCAAATAAGCCATGTACTATGAGCTTGACTGATCTATGGCAAATTATCAAACACTGGAATTCATCTTTCATCTGCAAAGTAAGGATTACAATTCATTCTTCCTAGTTTGGATGTGATGATTAAAAATAATGTATGGGAATAATTTAGCACAGAGTCCGACACCTATAAAGGTACAAAAGTACCTGCTCAAAAGTGGTAGTGAGAGAAATTATTGCTGTTTTTGTGACTAGTGTCATAGTCTGTCATATGGATGACCTGACTGCTGGCATACAGCTAGGAAAGCAAATTTATTTCAAGGAAAAGCAAATGTTACTCCCTAGAATATAACTAATTATCTTGTAAAGATGTTCATCAGGATCTACCGAGACATTTAGAAAATAACTATATAGATCCGGTGATAGCAGATGTCACTTCAGAAATAAGTTGGGGACTCTAGGGCCCTGGTTGTCACAACACCAGCCATCACCCTGATTTTCCATCCTGCCTGGGATAGGAGAGAATACAGAGGTTTAATATCTTCCACGGGCCCTAAAGCTAAAGAGGATAATATGACAATTTCCTAAGGAATTCTTCCAACAGTATATAGATGTTCCAATTGATCAGTTCAGCTTTTCTCTTATTTTGGAGCAAAGTGAGCCTTAACTAGGTCTTAATTGATACATTCATTATTGCTATTTAATGCAGTTTTAAACCTGTGAAATTTATTCTAATGGTATCTGTTATTCTCTCCTTCTGCAAAGTGCTACCTACCTTTCTTTATGGCATATAATTATCTTCCAAAAAACTTTCTGTTTGGATTGCTATAGGATGCATTATATAATTGATTCCTATGCCAAGAAAGTACAAGTTAATACTTTAATATAAATACAAATTATTTTCCAGACAATGACTCATTCATGGTTTCCAATAGATCTGAAATATATTTAAAGCCTGTCTGGCTACCTTCCTGCAAAATGCTGTAATCATCCTTTTAACTCCTTCCTTTTTTTCTCTCCTATTTTTATCTCTTTATTCATATTTCAAGGTGCAGTAGTGAAGTGCCTCCTCCTCACTCTATACGTGATATATGATATACACATTAAAAGGCAGCAATCAACTGCAGGTGTATTGATTAAATTAGGCCATCATGAGGAAGAGCTGAATGAATTTTACACTTATTTAAGTTTCTCCATCAACTACTTCTGCCTGCCACTGTCCTTCACAGGATGTTTACTTTGGTTTCAGTGCATGAAGCATAAGTTTCAATTTATAAATTAAATATTACAGAAAAAATAAGTTCACAATTGTTTCTTTAAAAATGGAATGTATCACATATTTCGCTATGGCGTAGAGCAAATGTCTGAGTCTAAAGGAGTTTTTTTTTATTTTTTTATTTTTTTATTTTTTTTTTAAAGGAGTTGTTTTTGAGCATTAATAAAGCAAGGAAGGAAATTAAAATACAATAAAAGTATATTTAGCTTCCTTTTAAAAAGATTTAAAATTTAAAGTACAAATAAAAGATAATTGATAAAGTATACAGAAAAATTAAAAGTAAATATGTAAAATACCTAGGCAAAATATATACTCACCATATGTCTCAGTAAGCTTGGGCTGCTGTAACAAAACACCAGGGACAGGGTGGCTTAAGAAAGACACATTCATTTCTCACAGTTCTGGAGGCTGGGAAGGCCAAGATTAAGGTATGGGCAGATTCAGCCCACTTCCTAGCTTGCAGATGGACTCCTTCTGGCTCTATCTTCACATGGAAGAAAGAAGCTCTGGTGTCTTTTTCCTTTATCATAAGGGCAGCTGTTCCATCATGGGGGATTCTACCTTATCTAAACCAAATCACCTCCCAAAGACCCCCACTTCCTAATACTATCGTATTAGGGGTTAGGGCTTCAGCAAATGGATTTTGGGGGACACAAACATTCAGTCCATACCCCATGTGATCCAACGATCTCATGACTACGTATTTATGCAGAAGAAAAAAAAAAAACAAACTTATGTCCATACAAAGATCTGTATATGAATGTTTATAGCAGCTTTACCCATAATTGCCAAAAACTGGAAACAACTCAAATGTCTTCAGCTGTAGAACAGATGAATAATTTGTGATACAATCATAAAATGAAATACAAATCAGTAAACTATCGATTTATATAATAATGTGTGTGCATTTCAAAAGCCTTGTGCTAAGTGAGAAGGCAGACAGAGAAAGCAACTATGTGCTTCTGAAATACCAAAATAGGAAAAATTATAGGGATAGAAATCAGATCAATGGTTACCGGAAGCTGGGACTGGGAGAGGGAATTGGCTACCAAAGGAATATTTAGGAAATTTGGGGTTGATGGAAATATTTTATATATTAATTGTGCTGATGGTTATCTGACTTAAAAAATTTGTCAAAATTCATGTACATCTATATAAAAATTGTTCCTCAAAAAACTCAGCAGTAACAAAAACCCTACACTAACATCGTCAAAGGATGCCCTGGGAAAACTCCTTTAAAAAGGCATGACTATCACCCTAGTAATATGGTTACTCATTAAAAAGTAAATAGAACACTAATTTTTGAGTGCTGAAATGACCTATACAATATACTAGTTTCCACTTGTGAGAAATGTCACTATTATGACCTGGTTGTCTCAGAGCTCCAAAACTACCTTAATGAACACCAGTGCCTTGTGCATAGGCAGAATAGTTATAACTTTGTGACTGTGTATTGAAGAACCTCAAGCTCAGACTGTTCAAAAGTCTTCCCCCCTGGTGTGCCAGTGGGCAAGAAATTTGCATCAATATCTCTCTTTTGGATTAAGGAACTGGAACAAGACCCTGGGATGGGAACTTTGAAGATGATATCAAGGTTAACATGACTCATTAAGAAGCCACATCCCATAAGAAACACATTAAAGGAGCATTCTAACACACATCTGTCCTGGTTCTGATCTGCTCTTTTCACTGAAAGGCAATATAACATAGAATTACGACAGAAATGATTAAGAAGAGGGATTTTAAATGCTGGCTTTGCCCCTTAGAGCTCTGCCCTGTTATTCAGATTCCTTAGCTACTTTGGGTCTCAGTTTCCTTATCTGTAAAAAGGAGAAGAATAATCTTTACAACTCAGAGTGGTTTACAGAGCACACACACATACACGCCTTACCATGATGACATTCAGTACATATACATACAGTAATTCATACATAGTAAGTGCTTAGTAAATGTGAGCTGCTAATACCGATTATTATTGCATCGTCCCTTCCCACATTAGGTCTTTTTAACCACTAGTCAAGGGTATACGTCAGTGTTCAGTGTTTGCGAAATAACACACCACCTCTATACTTAGTAGCTTAAATTAAAAATGCTTTATTTTGTCAGTTGGGCAGTTCTGTGGTTATGTGCCAGGTTTCACTGATCTAAGATGGGTTTGCTCTTGTATCTTTGGTCAGCTGGCAGAGTATCTGGGGACTGGCTCTCATCAGGGATGACAGTGGTTATTGGACCTCCTGTCTCATTATCCAGCAGCTAGTTTGGGCTTGTTCACACAATAGAGGCAGTTTCCAAGGGGGTTGATGAAAATGGGAAAAGCCTCTTGACTTCCAAGCTCAAAACTGGCACACGACCACTCCCACACAAACTAGTCCCTTCTTTCCCGATGCTTACTCTTAATATTCTTTAATCTTCAGACATCCTCTGGTTTTTTGTTATGGTTATTGTTGTTGTTTTTCTGATTCTCATTAGCTTCAAAACAGATTTCTAAGCATGTCTAATAAGGTGTAGCCTATAGTCCTCACACATAGCAGCTCTAAACAAAAAACTATGCATAACAGATACCTAGGATAACAAAGTCATATATACCTTACATGTTAATTGATCAGTAGAGATTACACTTCTCCACTGAATCTCACAATAATCTATCATCTCTTCTTTCATTATATTATAGTTGTTTACTTATATTCATGACATGACACATTATTTCTGGGAGACAGGGATTTGATTTTATTCTCTTGGTATCCCCACTGCCTGGAACATTTTATTTGTACAGCATGTATTTGTTGAACAAACACTATTAGATCATGTAGCAAGAGAGAGAGATGACTTTGATCAGGGATTGTCAAGGGATAGTCTAAGAATGAAGGTGAACCATGAAGTCTGGGAAAGCATTGTATTTGGAGAACAGTTTTAGTGAGTATTCCAGCCAACATGAAGAAAGCCTGGAGTCCAAGACAGAGAATGGGGATAAAATGAGCAGGGAAGACTCATTTCTTTAACTGGAGCAAAACGTGTGCCTAAAGCATTAATGCAAGTTGGGACTGGAAACAAAGTCAGAAAAAGAATCCAAAGAGCCCCAGGTTAAAGAATTTACTTTAAATCCATTTATTATTCAATTGAGAGAAATTAACATATTAATTAAATAATGAAAGATAATTAAGCCATTAACTCTCAATGGCCATTAAGCTTATCTGACTAGTTAGCCTTTACCTTGATAAACAAGGACATGGACAAATTTAACCAAGGTAATTACACTCTGAAGGGAGGGTGACATTGATGGAAATGGTCAGAAAATAATGTACTGTATGGAAAAGTCAAGTTCCTATGTATTATGGGAGTCATTAGGAATACCTGAAAACTTCAAGGCCTTGAAGAGAGAGTGGATGTTGGAAGAAAGGTTAAGTCACAGATTATGAAGATCCTCATACTGGAGTCTTTGAAATGTAGAGGCAGAGTTATGAGGATATTTTCCGAAATAACATTAAACATGGTACACATCAATTTCCCCTCTATTTCATTGATCAAAACTTAGTTGCAAGGCCTCAATCTCCTGCAAGGAAGCCTGGGAATGTAGTCCTTGTTTGGCTTATCCAGTTTTGATTGCTGAAAACATTACAGAAGAAGCTGTACAATACAGTTCAAACTTCTGTGCATGGCACAATGTAGCAGTTAACAAGGTATGTTTCATACACTTAATATGCCCACATGTGCACACAAGCATGCACAAACACATAATTTGGCGTTTATAGTTTTGAGTGTCTAAGATGGAACTTCCACTCTAATAAGTCATTATTTATAGCTGGAGAAAAAAATCGACTTTAGTGAGTAGGAAAAAGGGAGGATGTACGTCAGAAAACAATTAACTAATAATTTTCAAAATTAAGCCTGGATTCAAATCATTTAAGGATCTTATTAAACATTCAGGTGCCAGGGCCCAACGAAAAGGAGTCCAATTTATGTTAAGAAGCTTTCTGAGGTACACTTTGAGAAACACTGTCCTAAACCCTCCAATTATTGGATGATTCATGAGATGTAACTCCCTGTTTCTTCCATGTCTGCTGCTGATGCCCATCATCATAGTAATGACAATGGCAATGGGAATGACAATGACCAATCTAAGACCTGTCCAGCTGCTTGAAGGCAAACTGATTACTGGCTTCATAAGTCCATAACTTACTTCCCAATTTTTTTCCTTTCCTCTGGAGGCCAAGAACATATTTCCCTCAGAGAAGCTGTTGAAAAAGAAGCTGACATTTTATAGAGCTTAAAATGAAAAACCACTCTTTATCTGATGCATGGAATCTTCTTATTACATTTTTTTCTGTTCTGCCAAAAGTAATAAATAACCTTTCAAGGTATTTGGGATTATCGGGTTTACTTTTGGCAAATACCAAAAAAGGGGAAGAGAACCATCTTACAATGTTACCAAAAAACAGGTTTCCTTTAGCTGTCATGCTGGAGTTAGAAATGGACAGGCATGCCATTGGGTAACCCTTTATCTATGAGTCACCAAGAGACTCGAGAGCATAGTTCACTCAATCTGTCGCACAGAGTAGCTCTTGCCTCACAGTGTATCATAACAACTTAGCATATCTTAACTTTCACCTTTCTCTTTACCCTTGCTGCCTGTTGACCATTAAACAAAATTTTGTGTTTTGTTATTTATTTTAGCATAAGAGTTATTTGTAAACTTAATCCCAAAAGAGCAGGATTTATTTACTTCTCAAGGACTTTTTTTTTAGTAAAAACTAACAGAGGTGTATTTTGGTTATGCTTTCATATTAACAAATCCTGATTATTAGCTAAAATCCAAATATATCTTCAAGACTTCATTTTTACTTCAACAACCCAACACAGACTTTTTCCTCAAACCTGGACTGTTGACAGAATTGTTTATCACAGCTCCTTCATACCTTTAATATATATGCTATTTATATAAGCAAATCAGCATTCCTAAACCCAGCCTGCCTCATTCCACTCCTCTGCTCAAGATTGTAATGACTCCCTTCTTCCTAAAAGAGACATATCAAGCTCTTAGCCTTGCATTTAATGCTCTCCAAATTCAGACCCTAAATGTATCATTGCCTAAGCCTTTTTAGCCAGACAGGTTGATGTATCCCTAGACATACCTTACTCAGCCTTTCCCTTTTGGTTTTACAGGTGATGCACTTCTTCCATCGTCTTCTATCTTATTCCTACCAAATCTAAAGGCCTCTGTAGACAGCAGATTTCACCCGAAATCAGGGCAACCTCATGAATCCCCTTTCAATAAATGGGAATTCAGCCTCTCTCTGTTTCTGTCTTGTTGTCAGTTCTGCAAAGCAAGCTTCCTGATTTCCACATTGTACCCCAGTTCCCATTAATCTTTCCAAATGAAAAGAGTGGTTTATTCCTGTGGATTTCTCCCCAGGCAGGAACTGAAGTCCTAATGCTGAGTGAGCCTCAGTGCATTACCTAAGGCCATTTTACCTACTGTTTTCAGATTTCCCTGCCATTGACTTCCAGCTGGCTAGTCTAGGATGATGAATGTTCTCAGACTGTCATGAGTGTGTCCCACCTAACTGCTGGGTCATCCATTACTGCAGGCAGGAACCCCTGATGCCGGCAACTTTTCTGATTAATCATTCATTACTGTAGCTTGCTGTTTGGGTGGAAACAGAGCTTTGGTGGATTCCACCTTGAGGCTAGTAGTGAAGGATATCTTAGAAATGCTGTAAGCATGATGTAAGATCTAGAGCTCAGACCTAGATAGTATTCCATGGGAAAACTCAGGAAATTCGGACGGTCTGAGCATGATATTAAAAAAGAGAATATCAAAGAACTGGATTCTAGAAGTAGAGCTTATAGAAAGAAACATTACAAAAATAACAATAGCTAATATTTATTGAGGGCATTACCTTCAAACAGGCACTTCTAAGCTCTTTACTTGTGTTAATTTACTTACTAGTCACAAACATCCAATTATGATGCACACTTTATAGATAAGGGAGATGATGCACAGAGGTTAAATAAGTTGCCCAAGGCCACACAGTTTGTAAGCAGCAGAGCTGGTGTTTCAAGCAAAGGTAGTTTGATTCCAGAAACTTCATTCTTGAACATTATGAAATATTGCCAATATGTGAAGTGCAACTTCCCAATTTTGTTAAGTACAAAACTTGGCAATATTACACCTATAATAAAGACTTCCATAATGCCTGTTACTGTTCTTGCCTATTAAACAGTAAATAACAATTATGTGATGGATCAGTTAACATTTTAAAGCAAAGTTTCACTTGAGCTTCATTAAGTTTATTTGGAAGAAGACATATTGATGGCTCTTTCTTAAGAAATTCTGCTGATTATCCTAATCCACAATTTTATGACAAGAAGCAATTGAATTAGAGAAGGGAACCAGAATTCATTGAAAATTTATGTTCTAGACAATTTTGAGATTGTGGACAAAGCTGATGCTGCCAAAGCATTCATTGAGGCCCCTGAGCTTGGAGAAGACCACACAGCAGTGTCCACTCTGACAAGTTTCCAGCCAACGGTGGATGGATAATGGAACCCCAGCTGGAACAAGGACCCCGACAGCTGCTTCTCTCCCAAGTTCCGCCACAGTTCTATCCTGCCCCACAACTAATGAGAAATGCCTGGAAGAGTCACAAAAAACAGGAGAGGAAAGCAAAAAGCAGAATGGTCACAGGAGAGGGGTGGCTTGGAGTGGGGCTCTTGGTATTAACATGACACTGTTTGAATCCTATTCAAGTACATCCTGAGCTTCATCCTGCAACTGCCCTGAGACTCTCTGGGATATCTTAAGCAAGCCTAGCAAATTACCCATCTTCCGTGCTTCAATATAGCTAAAGGAAGAAGGTATTTTTGTTATATGAGCAGACGCCTTTATCATGAGACTCAACTGAAGCCGATTGAGGTTGTTATGTCACTGATACAATGTCAGGAGCTTTATATAAGATATTTCACTTAATTCAATAACTCAACAAAGCAGAACTTAACATTTCCCCGTCTTTAGTGGCAGAAAAAAAATAAGTCTCAAAACATCTCTTTTTTATATTTGTTCTAACATTTCACATCTGATGTGAGTGGTGAAGCAAACTTTGAACTTAAACTGTCCAAATCTTGGGGAGCCTGAGTGGCTCAGTCGTTAAGCGTCTGCCTTTGGCTCAGGTCATAATCCCAGGGTCCTGGGATCTAGCCCTGCGTCAGTCTCCTTGCTCAGCTGGGAAGCCTGCTTCTCCCTCTCCCACTCCCCCTGCTTGTGTTCCCTCTCTTGCTGTGTCTCTCTCTGTCAAATAAATAAAATTTTAAAAAAAAGAAAAAAAGACTGTCCAAATCTTGTGCTCTTTCTGCTAAACTCTGCTTCGTTTTACTTGGAGAAAGGAAGTTATCACTGTTTTCTGTATGCAAATCAAGCTTCTCCACTCCGCATAGAAGTTAAATTGCTTCAGGGGAAAAAGAGTAAGCAGAAAGTACACTCCTCTGATTAAGGGTGGAAAAGTTGTAGGAGGAAGTTACCTCCTCAGTGAAAAGACCTTCCAGTTATCAGTTTCTACTGCCTTGGGGAGAAAAACAAAGGCGGGCATAATCTATATGTGAAGGCATTCCTTGTCGCAAATGCAAATGGTTTGGCTCGCATTCATGAATAATAAGTGTTGAGGGTGTGTGTATTTATGTGTGTGTGTGTGTGTGTGTGTGTGTATGTGTTTGTATTTCCCTGAGAGGGAAGGATAAAAAAATATATACACATATATAGAGAGAAAATAAAAGTGTAGAAGTGAATAGTCACTTGTATACTGTACTAACTTTTTTTGATTATTATTATATGCAGAGTTAATTTCAGAGCTTTCTGTCCACTGAATCTTTGGTAAGGGTCAAATTACGTGCATTACAGAAAGAGCTGGGATTTATGGGTTAGGCAAAGGGAAGACAGTTGACAATACTGAACATCTATTCTTCTCTGTACTATGTTAGCATTCTACAATGTAGGAGTTTTAGGTCTCTTTACAGATGAAAAAATTTAGGCTCAGAAAAATTAAATTATTTTCCCAAAGATAAACTGAGAAAGTAGCAGAGCCAGGACTCAAACCCATGTCTGAAAAGTAGAAAAATCCATGTCAATCTTCCTCCAAAGTTCATCCTCTTTTCACGAAAGATACTTGTAGGTCCTTATACATTTATCATTTCAGATAGACCAAAATATTCAATCAACTCATACTAAATTACTGAAGCAATTTCCCATTTTCTGGCTTGGACCCTAGTATTCTTATGCTTCAATCCATCAATTAAAATGTTTCTAAATTTCAATACTCCTAGTTCTCCAAAAAATAAAATCCAAAGTTCCCAATCTGGTCTCGCTGAAGCTGTCTAATTGTATATACCGTTTCTTACTACCTTGGATCTCCCATCCCAGCTGATGTCTTGAACTGTCTTGAACTGTCTGTTGAGCACAAACTACACTTTTTTTTCTTTTGAACATTTGTTCTTTCTACACTGACAATCTGGGTTATATTTTTCCTCTCTCTTACCTTTGAGTTCAGATGATTATTCCCAACCTTGGCACTACGGCTTTTGCCTTTTATAAGTACTTGCTTTTTTTTTTTTTTTTTTGCTACTTCTTACATATATTTATGTTTTGTTCTGCCATCTGACTGCCTGCTCATAGAGACAGTAACTCTATTTTACATTTTAAGTGAATTTAACAAACAGCTTTTGAGAATGAATTATGAACCATGCCATATGCTGGGTGTTTTAGACTAGGAGATACAACGATACGGCATCTTACTGAAAGATTTACCCATATGCTTATTCCACATAGTGTCTAGGACCGTGGTTATCATACAGCAAGCGCTCAGTAAACAAACATTGGAGGGAAAAGCTGAAATGAAATTAAGAATGATCTTCCATTCTGAATTGTCTCCAAGTTGATTTAAGTTTGCATATATACCATCAATGCCACTCGGCTAATTGCATCTTTAGCTCATTGGCTCCTCTGTGTAGCACTGCATCGTGTGACACAGGTTTTTGTCAAGCTTAATGGATGCATATTATTAAGTTCCTCCACGCTACGCTTCTGCTCAAATAGTCTGAATGGCAATTTGCTTTCTACATGTGAGTTTGACCAACAAGCTTCTCCCCTCCCTTTTCCTCTCTTTTTCCTGTTAGTTTTGCCAGTAAGGAGAGGCATTTGCCTGAAGAGAGCCATCAAACTTCCAGAAAGAATATAACTAAAAGAAATAAAAAGACTGGTTTGTCCTGAGCACTGTCATTTTTAACAGTCACGAAGGTTACTATTATGGCTCTTATGGTTTGGACGGCATTCGTGAATATTAATTAACTAATTGATAATACTTAAGCTATTATGGCCTCGGAGCTTAGTACCCAGGGTCCATTGGCTCTTTTCGCAGTTGTGAAGACTCAAATGAACAGCCTTGTAATTATTGATCAAGTTCTTTCACTTCAACTACTGAACACAGGCTTGATTCTAACACTCATCTGTAAGACTTCCAGATACTACCATCACCAGATGTTTTAGAAAAGGATGTTTTTTTTCTCTTTTTACATTTCAGGAAAATAAAAGTTCTTTGGAAGAAATATGAGAGTCATTTCACAGAATCTTACTTGTTAGTAAATCAGTGCATAGTGATAACACCTAACTTCTACAGTTTTAGTGGTTTGGAGCCTCATTTGGAGAAGGAAGTGTGTGTGTGTGTGTGTACATAAATACCTGCACATACATACCCACACTTACGTGGGCATGTACACATCGCATACATACACATGTGCACAAACATACACATGGGTCCATGTATATTTACATAAGGGTGGGGAATTATCATATATTGCATATGGTTTTGCATATTCAACTTCAGTATCTTTCTGCAATATTAACAATAACTATTTATTGAGTGCTTACAATTATCAAACTCTATACTTGAGATTTTACAAACACTATCTTAGTATATCCTCTCAGCAACAACAAGAGTTATTTATTCCCCATTTTGCAAATCAGGAAACTGAGGCTCACAGCAACTAAGGTTAATTTGCCTAAGACAAAATGCAACCCTTGGTCTTGCATACAGCCTCTCAAATGATTTCTTATTTTCTTCTCTTTCCCGATCTGATTACTTGCTTTAGCTGCCTCTCAGTTTCCTCTTGTCTCTCAATCTGGCTGTCCTTTAGCAACTTCCCCAAATCAGCTGCAGTCATCTCCTAAGAAACAATTTCTAGGAATTGAGGGTTGCTGCTGGGGTAAGAAAGAGGGACATGTACAATTCAGTAGAATTGGCAGCATTTTAATAAAAACAGATACCTACTGCCTCACAGAGCTTCAGATCCTGAGAGTAGGAAAGTGGTTAATACTCAAACCTACCCTCTGTTCTACTCTGCACTGAATATGCACAGGTGACAAAAATCTATACTGTCAGTTGTGAGTATGACGTCAGCAGAAAACTAAATCCACGGGCATAGGGTGCACACGGTTTGTTCATTTTCTTTTGTAAGGTCAAAAACACTTGGTGTTTTAACTGAGTTCTTTGTGGATATTTTAAGTCCCTTGGCTCCTTCTTTAATATTAAAGTGAATTTCACTTTGCCATTCATTTCAAGTAACTTTTGAATTCCTTCCATGTGATTTCATCTATACGTATAATCTTTCAATGGGCACACGGCTTTTCCTATGTGTCATATTCTTAGCTTGCAACCTAGAATCCCCATCAAACACAGAGAATCTCAGCGTTATGATATGTGAAATAATTCTCTGCAATGCTTTAATTTGGACAGAATTCACTACAATTTAAAAGAATCTCTGACAAGTTAAAGAAATTAGCAGTAACAACAACAAATATCCGATAGTTTGCCAGCTGACCTGGCCAAGGCATGCCAGCCGACCTACCCCCTTGCGTGGGGGAAGACCTGGTGTTCCAGGAATGTGCAGGAGCATTTAAGTCAGAAATGCAATACTGGTGTCAGGGGTTTCAGAGCAGGGCCCCATTAGGATCCCAAGCTCACCTGAGGTGCAAAATTAAGGGATCACCAGGGAGTCGGCATGCAGGATAAATGATACTTTAATGCAATATTTGAAATACCAAAATTAATGCAAAAATTCATGGTGAACAAAATAGCCAGAATGTAAGTAAAGAGGATACATTACAGTGCAGAACAAGAGACCTTTTGGAGCCCAAGGCAATACCGATTCTGTCTTGATTTAAAATTTGGACTTTTGTTGTGCCCTGGACCTCACTTGCTTCACCTTCATCTTGGCCCTGTTTCAAAGAGATAGACTTCTGTTCACCCAGCTTACAGAAGCCTGGTACATTAACCAAAACCAAACCAAAACTAAAACAACACGGTGATTGGCCGTGAGAAACAAGCTGAGATGACCGGCCACTCTTGTTCTCGGATAGTAACACTATTTACTGATAGATGAATCTACTAAAGTGAACCAAATCTCAATAAGATTATAAACCACAACTAGGAGTTGTATAATGTGAGTACATTCCTGCAGCTTGATGTACTGAGCATTGAGCGTTCGTCTTCAGGCTAGGGCAATCTCTGGCAGAGAGTGGGTGCTGAGTCCTGCCCACACTGTCAGTCATTCCTGCTGAACATAACCCACTGATGACTGGTGATTCTTGCTGGCTCCTTTTGTCCATGAGCCAGAAGCCTGGAACTAGAAGACTCTATCAGGGAAAAAAATTATTTTTCAAAATCCCAGAAACTAGTACAATGCGTGTCACACATATAAGTGCTTAATAAATGATTGCAGTTCTGTCTTATGTTCTCATATGTTTTTTTTAATGCTTTTATTTAAATTCCAGTTAGTTAACATGCAGTGTAATATTAATTTTCGGTGTACAAGTTTGACAAATCTGATCATATCTCTTAGTATTGATTTTGTAGTTTTGTTCTCAGCATTTTAGAGCTTCCTCGAAGTTTTACTTACAAACCTCTTTCTAAATTTACTTTTTTCCTATATGCTTACTTCATTTTTTATTTCCCATCATCCATTATTTTCTTCCATATTTTCCTTCTCTTGTAATTCATATCACATGGCTTCTTTCCATCTGCAGAAACTCACTTCACCTTCTACTATTGCCAGGTTGGTATCTGAATGAACAAATACCACTTGTTTTGCAAACAGGTGACCAAAGGTTAAAGTTCATAGTTTAAAATTAATATACAATAAAATGCTTCTGTGACATGCTTTTATGAATCTGGCATCAGGGGCACCTGGGTGAATCGGTCAGTTAAGCGTCTGCCTTCGGCCCAGGTCCTGATCCTGGGGTCCTGGAATCAAGTCCCGCATCGGGCTCCCTGATCAGCAGGGAGTCTGCTTCTCCCTCTCCATCTGCCGCTCCCCCCTGCTCTTACTCTTTCCCTTTCTCTCTCTCTCTCAAATAAATAAATAAAATCTTAAAAAAAAAAAGAATCTGGCATCAGTGACTCAACATTATATCTATTTATGTAGCAACTCTAATTGTTTTCATTGTTATTCATCTTAAGGAGACTATGTCATCCACAACTTGAAAACAAATTATTTCAGATTCCTAGTCAAAACAATTTTTCCTACTATTCAAATATTGACCTTTGTATAATTAATAATGTATCAAGAAAAGAAAAATAAGATATTTAATTTTGCGAGAAAAGAGGTTTCTGAGGATAAATCAGTACATTTGCAAATATTAACAAAGTGCCAACTGTGTGTGGGACAAAGGATTCAATGAAAGAGGGGAAAAAAAAAAAAACAACTACAGGAAAGCCCCTGCTCTAAGAAGCTTACAATATGGTTAGCAATAAGAGGAAAAAGACATTGTGATACAGATAGATAGCAAAAACTTTAAATGGCAGGTGGAATTTATGTTGGCTCCTTACCTGATTACATAAATTAAAATAAACAAAGGGAAGAGGAATTTTTCCCAGATGACTATTAAAATGTAAATTAAATATAATTTACATTATAAAATGTAAATTAAATATAATTTACATTATAAAATGTAAATTAAAGTTTGAAAATAGTGATAAGCTATGAGAGTTCAGGGAATAGCTAATAGATTTGTCTAGTTGGAGCATAAGTTATGTATACACTAACAGCAAAAATTTGGAAATGTGATTTAAATTCAGATAGCTTATTGTTGTGGAAGTTGGGCTAAGGAATTTGGACTGTCCTATAAGTTAAATAAAAAAATCATTAAGAGGATTTGCATAGTGGGGTGCCTGGGTGGCTCAGTTGGTTAAGCAACTGCCTTCGGCTCAGGTCATGATCCTGGAGTCCTGGGATTGAGTCCCACATCGGGCTCCCTGCTCGGGAGGGAGTCTGCTTCTCCCTCTGGCCCTCTTCCCTCTCGTGCTCTCTCTCTATCTCATTCTCTCTCTCAAATAAATAAATAAAATCTTAAAAAAAAAGAGGATTTGCATAGTGAAGTAACATAGCAAATAAAATATTTAAGTGAGATTTGTCTGGGGACCCTGCTCTAAGTCAGGGAAAAATAGAAGAATCCAATTAAGAAACTTTTATAACGTTTCCTCTCAAAAGAAACCAAGATTCTTTAAAGAAATGGCAGAAAATGTACAGTATGAAATGTACAGCATATCTTGACGTAAGAGAAAGCAAGGCATTTAGAAAAGCCCACTGTCTTCATGTCAGAAGAACTCAGAAACCATCTTGAACATGCTCCATTGTAAAACATGTGACAGTTTAAACACTGATAAAGATAATAAGGGCAATGGGTTGAAATACACCAAATATTTTAAAATCTCTCCATATATAAAAATACTACACATTGTATTGATCACCTTTGGAGGATGCTAGAGAACCAACTTATTATTCTGAAAATAATAAAGGGAAATGATCAATTATGATCTATATTCCATAGTAACTCAATAGTAAATAAGGGAAGGATTTCTTAATAAAGTGTTGCAGCTAACAAATGGACACGAAAGAATTAGAATATCAATATTTTGCAACCCTAACATATTAATAGAAGCAAAGTTTCTAATGACACTAAAAGAAAAATTACCAGAAATGATATGCCTCCTGATTAGACTACACAATGCCTATGAAGTGATTTTGCTAAATAAGTTGAATTTGCTTCCAAATTTAGGTTGCGTAAAAATCACCCGGGGATCTTGTCAAAATGCAGGCTCTGCCATCAAAAGGAATGAGATCTTGCCATTTGCAACGACGTGGATGGAACTGGAGGGTGTTATGCTGAGTGAAATAAGTCAATCAGAGAAAGACATGTATCATATGACCTCACTGATATGAGGAATTCTTAATCTCAGGAAACAAACTGAGTGTTACTGGAGTGGTTGGGGGTGGGAGGGATGGGGTGGCTGGGTGATAGACATTGGGGAGGGTATGTGCTACGGTGAGCGCTGTGAATTGTGCAAGACTGTTGAATCACAAATCTGTACCTCTGAAACAAATAATGCAATATGTGTTAAGAAAAAAAAAAAGAAGAAGAAGAGAGCAGGAGGGGAAGAATGAAGGGGAGTAAATCGGAGGGGGAGACCAACCATGGGAGACGATAGACTCTGAAAAACAAACTGAGGGTTCTAGAGGGGAGGGGGATGGGGGGATGGGTTAACCTGGTGATGGGTATTAAAGAGGGCACGTTCTGCGTGGAGCACTGGGTGTTATGCACAAACAATGAATCATGGAACACGACATCAAAAACTAATGATGTATTGTATGGTGATTAACATAACAATAAAAAATAAAAAAAATGCGGGCTCTGATTCAGCAGGGCTGGGATTGGGGGAGGGGGAGTGTTCTGCAGGCCATGCTGAGGCTGCTGTCCCGGGACCCCAGCTGGAATGACAAAGCCTTATGTCTCAGGACCATCACTGCCCTGACTCGCTCAGATTATCCCTCACTGACGCTCTAACACAGCGTAACAGAGAAGTTAAAAGCGTGGACCTCAGAGCCCAACTGCTGGGCTCAAATTCTGTCTCTACCAATTCTGTATGACCTGAAGCAAACAATTTTTCTTCTCTGTGACACAGTTTCCTTATCTGTAAAATTAATGAAGTTAAGAAGATCAAATGTGCTGATATTCATAAGACACTTAGGACAATAAACTGTTTGATAGATAAATAGGTTTTTCTTCTTGCCTCCAGTCTTACCATTTACACTCTCACCAGGGTAATTTATCTAAAATGCGAATCTGATCACATCCCTTCCCAGGATCAACCCCTCATACCTTTACAATGACAACCTCCACAAGGCAAAGCAATCTTTTTCTAATTCGCGTCTCTGCCACTCAAAGCCCAGTCGGCGTGCCAACAACATTGGCAGCAAACAAACACTTGGGAGCTTGTTAAACATGCAAAATCTCAGTCCCCACCCGGAACTTAAAAGAATCACTACCTGCATTTTAACAAGATCCCCAGTGATCTGAATAGGCTGAAAAGCGCTGCTGGAGTTCAGTCTTCTACCACATCGGGTCCTACATTTACTGTACCAGAAACACCACGGATTCTGTTTCACGGAGCACATCATGTTTTCTTTCCAACTCCTCAACGCGTGAATCCTGTATCTTCTGATTGAAATGTCCCTGTTTTCTCATCTTTTCTCCTGGTCACTCCTGCTCAGCCTTTCAAATTAACACAAGAATCAGCTTCACTAAGAAACTTTCCTTGTCCACTGCCACTAGGTTTCCCCTCCTCTAGGCTCTCCAAACACCTTCCTTTGTGGCCTAAATTTTACCACACTACCTGTGGTGAATCTATATCTCTATCTATCTATCTATATATTAATTAATTTATTTATTTTATGTTTATATGTATTTGCAATATATTTACATATATACATACATACACATATATATGTGTGTGTATGTATGTATATATGTAAATATATATATTGTGTATATATATATATACACATATATATATATAACTCCAAGATCTTAAACAATTCTGGAAAAATTAAGTACTTTTGATAAATGTTTTTGAATAAATGATATATACCTTGTTGACACATAATCAGTTCTTGAAGAAAGTCAATAAATAAAAATATTCCCTACCCCCGCCCCCACACACCCCTTTTCTTATCAGTAGTTGCGACTTTCTTAAAGTCACTGAATTACTTAAGAGGAGCCAGATACGACTGCTGTTCCCAGCATCTTAGAGAATGATAATTTTCTCTCGACGCCCGCCAGCATTGTGACAGGAAGTGATGGAATCCGCGAAGGAAAGAACACGCTTGAGCAAAGCTTGGCTAGATTAGCTTGTTGAACAGAAATATTAAGTCTCCCCTCCGTGAGTAGAGTGTTTTATGTGCATTAATAGCACGCTCAGACCCGTATTACCTCCATGTTACAAGTGTGCAATCCTTTCCCCTCCCCCATCCCATCAGCTGCTTTGCCCCTCTGCAAGATCAACAGCAAAGGGATTCAAGGCAAGGGAACTATTCCCGTCTTTCACTGCCAAACTGGAAACGCCTGTCTTTAGTGGGCTCATAAGGCAGTCTTGCCTTTCCTTTCATAGGCTCTTGAGCCTAGAAATCTGAGTTCTGCTCCTATTTTGGTGCCGGTTAATCAATTAAATACATCTAGAAAACAAAACAAAAATAAATCTCAAAAATTTCAGCTCAGACTACTTACCTATATCCCAGTCACAAAAGTGAGTATAAAATGCTGAATGATAAAAGAGACTTCAAAATGGTAGAATGATAAAGTGACATCTTTGAAGTCAAATGGAAGTACAATTCTAGTCAAGGTCTGGCCAATTACCATCTTCCAACTGTTACAAGTAAAGCTTACCTGGTTCTACTTGTTTATCTGTTTCTATACTTCCCTTATAACGCATATTGATTTTTGAATAACATGGCTGCCATGAAATGGAAAATAGTAGTGGAAAAAATTGTGTACTGATAGGGAATGGCCTGTAACATGGATCAGAATACAGTTATAAAATTGCTTAAATTTCGGTACTTCTGAGATCAGTAAGGAAGACCCCCTTTTGTCACAAGCAAACAACTAATTAAAAATTTTCTCTTCAGGGCACTTGGGTGGCTCAGTCACTAAGCATCTGCCTTCGGCTCTGGTCATGATCCCAGGGTCCTGGGATTGAGCCCCACAACGAGCTCCCTGTTCAGCGGGAAGCCTGCTGCTCCCTCTGCCACTCCCCCTGCTTGTGTTCCCTCTCTCACTGGGTCTCTCTCTGTCAAATAAATAAATAAAATCTTTTAAAAAAATTTTTTTCTCTTCAATGTTAAGTCTGAATCTGTGAACAAAGAAAACTAGTGCTGAAATATAAACTGTACTTTGACATACAATTGATACTCATAAAAATTAGTACGTTTATCATGCATGTTCCCACTTATTATAAAATCCTCTTAGATTATGCTAATACATACAGATTAACTACCTCAATGTCCATAATGTTTTTCATTTCCTAATACATTAAAATTCCATGTTTTCCCTTTTTTCATAGCTTGAATTCTTTAGATAACCTAAGAGGAATTTATGCTTTTTCTAATGTATAAAACTTTTGCTTCCAGACTACTTAGTCCATAATTAGACACTTGTTCCAATTTTCCCCATTATGATAACTATATATATTTCTATAACTATATATGTTGCTATCTTCTGTGCATGATCATGGTTATTTTCTAGTCACCTTAAACATTTTACTTAAGGGCAGATTCTGTAGTTAGACTCTGTCCAAGGCTTTGGCAAACAGCACTTTGAAAATGTGTTTTAAAAGTTGCTTCTTCTTCATCAAATTTGGTGTAGAAGTCATTTGCCTGTCTCTTAATCACTCCTGGGAAGAGGAGAAATGTTTTGACAATAAGCTATTCAGGAAGTTCAGCTCATGAGATCTAATTAAAATAATAACTTGACATGCGTGTTCCTCTTGGATTAGTGTCTTCTGAGTCGGTTGTTCACGACTTTCCAATGACAAATCAAATCGGAGCACAAACTGCTAATTAGAATGAGAAACTGGCTAATTCATAATCAGAAAACTGTTGACTTAAAAACATAAATGCCAAGTGTCAAGTGCAATGATTCACTGAAACATAAAGTAACATTAGCTCCTGAAATATTAGAAAGAATATTTTCCTATCATATAATAAGAATAATGAAGGAGAAGAGGAAGAAGAAGAAGAAGAGGAAGAAGAAGAGGGAGGAGGAGGAGGGGGAGGGGGAGGAAGAAGGCAGTGAAGGAGAAAGACAAAAGAACAACAAGGAAGAGGAGGAGAGGAGGGGGAGGTCACATTATAAATGCAAGGAAATGATATTCACAATCAATATATTTCAATGTCCTTATGTGGAAATTCTCACCAAACTATATGAGAGATGAGCCTTAGAAAGGCTGTAGGACTCACTGCGTGATGCGCCGTGAGAGAGTGAGAGAGTGGCAGAATCAGGAATAGACCTCATGGTTACTGACGTCATTATTTGATATTTCAATATCGGTTTCTCTATACACAATTTTAAAGGGAGTCATACATCTAGATAACTAAAAGGCTGTTGTCAGGAAGGACATTACAAAAAATTTTCACTTTATTTTCTGCATATCAAATGTCCATCATGTAATTTCTACTATGGAATGCAGCACAGAGACTTTGGGGGAAAATTGCATGTTTGGAAGTCAGACCAGATCCTCGATCTAAATATCAGCACTACTATTACTGAATGGGGAAGTATTTAACCTTCTTAAGTCTCATTTTTTTTTGGCTGTTAAAAAAAAGAAAATACCAATCTTTTGAAATTTTTTTGAGTGCTGAATCATGTATGTCTTTATTATTAATCAAGAAACTATTTTTGAATCTTATCTATTGAAGATATTCTGCATTAGCTCTGCTACTTTCTTACTACAGTTGTACAGGCTTACACTTTTAGCATTTGGTCATATCATGGTATAATAAATTTTATAGGCTGAGTTCTTGTACCTGGTTTTTATTTCAATAGCCAGTCTATCAACAACATATACTGATGAACAATATGTGTAAAGAACTTAACATATCAAAGATTTATAGAGAAAAAAATAGTAGTCATGATTCATGTCTTTGAAGAAACTTCAAAACAACACACAATTTTATGCAAATACACACACATGCACAATCATTAATAGATGAATAAATCAAAATAAAATAATAACAAAGATCACTGTCCAGGGAGTCCTGCTGACAGAAGTATTAAATAATATCAGAGTCTTAATGTAACTATTGAAAATGTTCAGGATTTTCAACAACTGCTCATCATACCAAGAACTAGGAACATGTTGACTTGAATGAGAAAAGGCAATCAACAAAGCCAATACTAAGACGGCACTAAAGTTAGCATTTTCTAGCAAGGATTTTAAAGCATCCATCACAAGGATGTTTCAATATGCAATTATAAACATGATTAAATTTTAAAAGGAGAAAGTCTAAGTAGAGAAATTGAAAATATAAAGAAAGTCAAATGGAAGTTTTAGAAATGAAAAGGACAATATCTAAAATAAAACATCCAGTAGATGTACAATGATGTACAAAATCATTGCATTTGATTTAGAACAACAGAGATTACCCTATGTGGCTCAAAAAGAAAAAACAGACATAAAAAAATTGAACAGAATCTTAGGGGCATGTGGGCTATAAAAAAAGATCTGCCATGTTTTTGGCCCTCAGAGTCCCAGGAAGAGAAAGAAGATAGGACAGAATAAGTATTTGTAAAAATAATGGCTGGAAATATTCTAAATTTGTTAAAATACACAGACCTGCTGATTCTAGAAGCTGAGAGCAAAACAGGGTAAGCCCAAAGAAATGTGTTCCAAGGCACATCATAATCCAGCTTCTGAAAACTAAGACAAAGAAAAAATCTTAAAAGTGATGGAGGAGAAAATGACATCTACCTATAAGGAAAAAAACAATTCAACGGACAATAGAATCTCACCATGACCATGGAGGCCAGAAGGGAACAGCACAACACTCTTCAAGTGCTAAAAGAGAAGAATTGTCAACCCCAATTTTATATCTGGTCAAATTCACCTTTAGGAATGAAAGAGAAATAAAGACATTCTCAAATGAAGGAAAACTAAGAAAATTTGTAACCAAGAGACTAATCTAAAACAATGGCTAAATTAAGTTTTGAAGCCAAAAGGAAATGATAAGAAATCTTAGAACATCAAGAAGGAAGAACAAACAATGGAAAGAACAAAAATATCGTTAAATAAATAGGCTCTTCTCTTGTGTTTCCTAAAATATGATTGAAGCTTGAAACAAAACATACAACATTGTCAGTTGTGGCCCCTAATGCACAGAGAGGGAACATTTGGGGCAAGTATAATATATGTGAGGGAAAGCAAAGGGATTTGAAGGAGTGTCTATACTGGATCTGGTAAAGTATTAGCATCAGTAGATTGCAATAAACTATGTCTATAGAACACTTAGAGCAACTACTAAAAATGTATCCTAACAGGTATACCCCAAAATACTATAGATAAATTAAATGGGATTTTTTTTTATTTTTTATATTTTTGACTTTTTTTAAAAGTTCAAGCAATGCACAGGAAGTATAGAGAATTGAAAACCGGAGGTAACAGACAGAAATCAAAAAATAAGATGGCAGACTTAAGGTCTAATATATTAGTAATTACTTTAATTGTAAATTAACATGAAATAAAATTCAGAAATTGTCACAGTGTTTTAAAAAAACTCTATTTAGAGGCATTAGTAAAAAAAAAAAGCTAGTCTGGAAAGGTCACATATTTTATGATTCCACTTATATATCATTCTTGAAACAACAAAATTATAGAGTGGTAGTGGTTGCCAGTGGTTAGAGATGGTTGAGAGAAGGAAGGTTGGATGTAACTGTAAAGCAATAGCATGAGAGTTATCTTTGTGGTGATAGAATAATTATATATATTGATTGGAATGGTAGTTACTTGACTTTACACATGTAATAAAATGACATAGCACTCTACACATATATTGTACCAATGTCAATTTCCTGGCTTTAATATTGCACTATAGTTATACAAAATGTAACCATTAGAGGGATCTGGACCAACAGTATACGGGAACTTTCAAATATTTTTGCTAATCCTTGTAAATCTGTAATTATTTCAAAATAAAAAGTATTTTTAAAAAAGTACAAAAAATTAGAAACGAAAACACGTAAAATTTTTATTTTAAGGAACTTGGAGAAAGGATCACATAGCACTGTGATGCTGGGAAAGGCAATGAAAGTTCAAGATCAAGAGTGAGAAAAAATATTGGTTTGAAAGAGCCCTGTTGTGAGTTGTGAAGAAAAACAACTATAGTGGCAACAAAAATTATATTTAAAAATCCGTAAAGAGAAATGTATTGTGTAAATCTGTGTGTGTGACTGTGTGTGTGTATATCAGGCTGTAGCAAAGAGCAAAATGGAAACAATGTAGTGTCTAATTCTTAAAGAAAGATAAAAATTAATTTGTGTTTTTGAAATTCTATTTTTATATAGGAGGATATATTGAAATTTATTAACTGAATGACCTATTCACCCCCCAAGAATAAACATTTTCTTCTTGAAGGGCTTTGAAAATATTTTATGATCCATATCAAAGAGCTCAGGACAATTAAGAGGATTTTTGTAGCATCTCTTAGTTTATCCCTTGCGATAACTAAATCTCTAATATAGCCTACTTCTAAAAGATACTTGGCCTTTGAATTTCAATTTCCATCTATCTTCACTTTGCCTTGGCAAATTAAGTATCCTTATAACACTGAGTTCACTTTATTGGTGGTAAAAAATAGTAGAGATATAGAAGAAGCTCAAGGGTAATGGTAATTTTCTGCTTGCATAAAGATCTATTATAACAAGTGAACAGAATTAAGGAAATAACTATAGCATTATTACAAAGTATATCAGAGCTTAATTTGGCTTCATAAACAAGAAAGATTTGTTGCAATTCTATTGAGATAATTGTCAAAAAACACTCTTGGAGAAAACAGAATATCCCTTCAAAGGAAAAAATATAATCAGTACCCATTTTGAGAGTAGCTTTGGCTGTATAAGGAAAAAAAAAAACTATAAGAACATAGTTTCTACCATAGAGAAGTTAGGCACATCAAATAAACCTAGACCCAACTCAACTCAAAAAAGATAGATGGGCAACCAAAGGAAGTTGATGGGTTACAGATGTTACTTAATTTAGTGATGGGAAATACAGATTTTTTAAAAAAATGGTGAGGGAAGAGAGAACAGCAATATCCACTAGAATTCTACAAAATAGAAACCATGGATATTCTGAGGCATGATTTTATTGCTTGAACTCTCAATTAAAACTTACAGAACTATTTGTCTAGACATTTGGTTTCATCCTGAGTCACATCTCCACAGGAAGGGAGATGCAAGTAAGTGGAAAGATATTCTGTGTTCACAGATTGGGGGAATTAATATTGTTAAAATGTCCATACTACCCAAAGCAATCCATGGATTTAAAGCAATCCCTATCAAAATCCCAAAGACATTTTTTACAGACATGTTCTTAAAATCCAAATTTCACATAGAACCAGAAAAGACTCCAAATAAGCAAAGTAATTTTCAGCAAGAACAAAATAGCTCCATGCACCACACTTCCTGATTTTGAAATATATTACAAAGCTACAGAAATCAAAATAGTATGGTACTGGTAAAAAAATTAGACATATAGACCAGTGGAACAAAATAAAGAACCCAGAAATAAACACATGCATATACAGACAACTGGTCTTCAATAAGGGTGCCAAGAAAGCACAATAGGGAAAAGATAGTCTCTTCAATTACATGGTGTAGGGAAAAATGGATATCTACATCCAAAAGAATAAAATGGGACCCTTCTATTTCATCATACACAAAAATTGACTCAAAATGGATTAAAGATTGAACATAAAATCTGAAACTATAAAACTGGAAGAAAACATGAGAGGAGAGTTTCTTGAAATTGGTCTCAGGAATGATTTCTTAGATGCGATACCAAAAGCACAGACAACAAATGTAGAAATAGATTAAGTGGGACTCTGTCAAATGAAAGAACTGCAAATCAAAGGAAACAGTCAACAGAGTGAAAAGACAACGTATGAATGGGAGAATATATTTGTAAATCATTTTTTTGATAAGGGGTTAGTTTCCAAGATACATAAGAAATTCCTAAAACTCAGTAGCAAAAAAACACAAATAACTCTATTAAAAAAAAAATGGGCGAAGGACTTGAATAGACATTTCTCCAAAGAAGATACATGAATAGTCGACAGGTATTTGAAAAGATGCTCAATATTGCTAATCACCAAGGAAATGCAAATCAAAACAATAATAAGATATCACCTCACACATGTCAAGTGGCTATCATAAGAAAAAAAAAAGAAAGAAAAAGAAGAGATGACAGGGCAAGGTTTTGGAGAAACTGGAACTCTTGTATACTTATTGGTGGAAAGGTAAAATGGTACTATGGCTATGGGAAACAGTATGGAGTTTCCTTTAAAAATTAAAAATAGAACTAGTGTAAGATCTAGCAATTCTACTTCTGGGTATGTATCCAAAATAATTGAAATCATGATCTTGAAGTTGTTTACATTCTCGTATTCACTGCAGCATTATTCATGATGGCCAACATAAGGAAACCACACAAATGTTCATCAGCAGATGAATTGATAAAAAAAAAAAGGTGGCATATACATAAATGGAATATTATTCAGCTTTTAAAAAGAAGGAAATCCTATACTTTCTACAACAGGAATGGACCTGAAAGACATTATGCTAAGTGAAATAAGCCAGTCTCCAAAAGGACAAATTCTGTATGATTCCTCTTACATGAGGCATCCAAAATAGTTGGAGGAATAGAAGTGGGTGATAGAATGGCGGTTACCAGAGGATAGTGGCAGAGGGATATGGGGAACTGTTTTTCCAAGAGTATAAAGTTATAGTTATACAAGGTAAGTTCCAAAGAGCTGGTATACAACATGGTACCTACAGTGAACAAGAAGGTATTGTGCACTTTAAAATTTGTCAAGAAGTGGGTGCCTGGGTGGCTCAGTTGGTTAAGCGACTGCCTTCGGCTCAGGTCATGATCCTGGAGTCCCGGGATCCAGTCCCATATCGGGCTCCCTGCTCAGCGGGGAGTCTGCTTCTCTCTCTGACACTCTTCCCTCTTGTGCTCTGTCTCTCATTCTCTCTCTCTTAAATAAATAAATAAAATCTTTAAAAAAAAATTGTCAAGAAGTTAGATCTCC
This sequence comes from Callorhinus ursinus, assembly GCF_003265705.2. Lineage (NCBI taxonomy): Eukaryota > Metazoa > Chordata > Mammalia > Carnivora > Otariidae > Callorhinus > Callorhinus ursinus. The sequence continues at coordinate 87,865,874 of NW_027397064.1, forward strand.
TCTTAAGTGTTCTTTAACACACACACACCCAAAAGACAGGATGTGGGGGAAACATAAGGAAAGTTTTAGAGGTGATAGATATATATCTATTACCTGGATTGTCATGATGGTAACACTATTTATTGTATACATATGCCCCAAATCACCAAACTGTGTACATTACGTGCATAACTTAATAAAACTGGGGAAAAAATTCTTCAATGACAAGGACCCAATATAGCATTAGAAAGATTAGTGATATCACAAAGATATATTCTTAAGTTCAGTATTTCACAGACTCAGGAAATCAGAGCAATTTATTTTAAAGAGCAAAATACTATGAATGCAGGCTGGTCATTTTGAGGTTTGCACGGACTTTATTTATACCGTAAATTCTTTGAGAGTAGGAACTGTGTGTACCTTACTTCTTCACATAACTAACTTAGTACTTTGTACCTGACTTAGTCAAGTGATCTGTTCAATCTGCTTTTATTTATAGTTAAATGTGTGCATTTAGGGGCGCCTGGGTGGCTCAGTCGTTAAGCGTCTGCCTTCCCCTCAGGTCATGATCCCAGGGTCCTGGGATCCAGCCCCGTATCTGGCTCCCTGCTCAGCGGGAAGCCTGCTTCTCCCTCTCCCACTCCCCCTGCCTTCCCTCTCTTGCTCTCTCTCTCTCTGTCAAATAAATAAATACATAAAATCTTTAAAAAAAAGTATGCATTTAGGTATCAGTTAAGATTTTCATTGTTCCTTTGTAAAAGAACTATGCTGTTTAAGTTTACTTTTGTTATGTAAAATAATGGAGAGTGAAAAATAATAGTGAAAAAAAACCGAAGAATGTAACCAAATTTAAGGTAAGTCAACAACGAATTATTTTCTTTTCTTTTTTTTCCTTCAAGTTTTTATTTAAACTCAAATTTATTCCAGTTGGTTAACATACAGTGTTAGTTTCAGATGCAGAATTTAGTGATTCATTACTTACATACAATACCCAGTGCTAACAGCAAATTATTTTCATCATATATATACATATACGCCCATTTTACTTTATTTTTACAACTTTTAGCAGAAAAAAGGAAAAAATTAAGGTACGAGGTAACATTTTTAAAGTTCAACTTGAATTGCTATGACGTGATTTGTCATTAATTCGGACTGATTTCAATTAGTCTTAATTACTAGATTTTTTAAAAATGTTAACTACAGGTAATCTGATTTTCTTCTAGAACTTGCATGTTTTAATTTTTGGCATTTGGATCTATAAAACATTCGGAGCTTAAACTTGTGTATGGTATAAGGTATGGATCTAATTTTATTTTTTTCTAAATTCCCAATTGTGCCAGAACTGTTAATTAAAAAGTCTATCATTGCTAGAATATTTAAAAAGCCATCTTTATCCTATACTAATTTTCCATACATATTTGAGTCTATATCTAGATATGTTTATTTGATGCTGCTGTTATACTAGTCCATCATGTGCCAGCACCATACTGTTTTTTTGTTGTTTTTAATTTTATTTTATCATGTTATGTTAAACACCATACATTACATCATTAGTTTTTGATGTAGTGTTCCATGATTCATTGCACCATACAGTTTTTTTTACTTGTCAATATATGATTTATTGATTTTTTTATCCTCTTGATATATTACTTTTTAAAAATTTTTTATTGTTATGTTAATCGCCATACATCACATCATTAGTTTTTGATGTAGTGTTCCATGGTTCATTGTTTGCGTATAACACCCAGTGCTCCATTCAGTACGTGCCCTCTTTAATACCCGCCACCAGGCTAACCCATCCCCCCACCCCCCTCCCCTCTAGAGCCCTCAGTTTGTTTCTCAGAGTCCAT